>NC_056734.1:158571132-158713632 GCF_019279795.1 Protopterus annectens
CTGCAAGAGTTGTGCCATCTGAAAATCCAGTTACAAAATATTTTTTTACCCTGTACTTTACTTTGGTTAGTTCATCTAAGGCATTTTGCATATTATCGGCTTCATGAAGTTCAGTTTTCTTAATTTTTACAGCCTAAAAGAAATGTACAATGTGGAACATGTGACATTGTTCTTTTTAATATTTTTACTGCCACAATATGATTCAATATCATTTTTTTATTTCGAGCATTATATGATTTTTAACTGTATTGCACAGTTATGCAACAATTGTTGTTCTGATAACATAGCTATTTTAGCATATTTGTCTTGTTTAACATTTCAGCATTAGTGTGTCATATATGTATCTCTTTATTTTTTTCGTTTCATGCATACTTTTCTTCCTGCTACCTTTGTAGACTTTTATCAAGTACTCCAGTTTCTTCCCAAACAAGTGCAAAAAATGAACTGGCAAATGTCCAGATTGTCCATGGCTATGCATGTCACATATGAACGAGTGCACTTATGAGCATCCTGTTATGGCTTGATGCCCCATCTGGGGTGAGTGTCTCCAGAATCCCCACTGAAATGTCAGGACTCATAATGATGCTCAATCTCAGAAGAGCAAAAAATAAACACTGCCCTGAATATACATGTGAAAAATGAATATCAAGTATTGTTCTTCCTTTAAACTTGTCTTTTGCAGGGGGGGGCTTGCCCCTGCACACCTCATCATACATACATATATATATATATATATATATATATATATATATATATATGTATGTATGTATGTATATATATATATATATATATATATATATATATATATATATATATATATATATGTGTGTGTGTGTATGTATGTTTATATATAGATATAGATATTACTGTAATATTGTATCACTGCACTCATTTTATCATGAGCACAAGCACTGCTGTTTTCATTGATGATACAGTTGTTCGAATTATGTAATGGTTGAATTTCACTTGATCACCTGTTATATAATTACAGGGCTTTTCCTCTTTCTTTGAATTTACGTGATTCTGGAGTTAGAATGTTTAATATCTGGTGATATGAGGGCATTGGGGGCAAACTCCCCATTTTTTCTTTTGGTAATCACAAATGTAACTTATTAGTTTACATTTGTGGTTACTTTTTTCAGTGATTTTAGTGGTGATTAATGGAAATTGCCAATGAATTTATTCAGTGTTTTTTGTTTCGATCAAACTCACCAGTGATTATTCATTATAAATTCACATATTCATACACACACACACACACACATATATATATATATATATATATATATATATATATATATATATATATATATATATATATATATATATATATATATAGATCAACTCTGAGGTTGCCATACTTTAAAGAAAATAGGATATTCTGAGAAATGGTAATCTTGAACTTGGTATAAGTAAGTCATGATTTTTGTCATGTTCCATTACTCTGCATTCCATGTCCTGACATTTCAAATAGTCACTATTTATTGGCCTTGTACCTGCTGGATTTTGGATAGGCTTCAGCTTCCCTACAACCCTAGACTGGATTAAGCAGGTTATCAAAAAAATGAATGGATATAGCTTAGTATTATCGCTCACTTATATCCTATAGTATTGTGTTTGGCTTTAGTCCTCATTCTATGCATTTGTGGACTTGTTTGAACTTGCTGGACCTGTTTCACATCTTACCATTGGCTGTGTTACTGAACAATGGCACACTGTGATGGTGATGCTCTTTCATAATGGTTGTCCTACCACTGACCCAATCAACATTAGACTCAGTAGTGTAGTCTGTCAAGCCATGGAATCCATCATCACTGGCCTCATAAATCAGGACATTAAGAATTAATTAGGCTTCACCCATAACAGTTCAGATTTGTTAAGGGTACTTCATGCCTCCTTAGTCTTGTGAATTTATTTGGAAAAAACACAATGGCCATGGACAGTGGTCACTGTCTTTAGGCTACCTACTTGGATATAAATGCAAAAGCATTTGAAACCATACTACATGAAGGGATTATAAGCAAGTTAGTAGCCTTAAGCATACATCCCTGTGTACTAAGATACATTGCAAACTAGCACAAGGACAGACTAAGTTGTCAGAGTCATTAATGCCTCCTCACTTAATATAGTTAAGGAAAAAGGCATCCCACTGTGGTCTTTATTGGGTCCCCTACTTTTTGGCATATATTTCTCTGTTCTTAGCACTGACTATGAGGATCTCAGGCCAACTAAGTTCACCAATGATTGCAAGTTAGGTGTAGTTGTCAAATCAACAAGTGATATAAATTCCCTTCAAGTGCAACTAACACACGTTAACACATGATGCCCTAAGAAAGGGTTCAAACTAATTGTTAACAAATGCAATATAATCTCTTTTGGGAAACAACAAATTGCTACCAACTACTGCATCAGTTACACCCCAATTTCCAAAGAGTGTGCCATTAGAATCCTGGGCAGATGACTGCTTCTTTTTTGATAACCATGTAGTGATTGTTGTCAAAAGTATTTCTACATATCACAATTAATTACCAAAGATATCTCTTCCAAAGCTAAATAAGTTATTGCTCCCCTGTATGCTGCCCTAGTTAGACCCATAATAAAGCATAAGCAACCCTTTGGCATTATCTCACTAGATGTATAAAAAAACTCAAAAGATCAAAGAGGTTCCTACCAAAAAGAATCTCAGGTTTCAAAAATCTTAGCTATTAGGAAAGGTTGGGGTTACTGTTCCTGTACTCATTACCATATAGAGTCTTGACAGGAAACCTATGCTTTGCTTTCTATGCCTCAGTGATGATATTATACAAGACATCCTTTTTCTTAATGTGTGAAACATTAAAGATAACACTAGAACAAGAAATCTAAATCTACATCGTGGAATAACAAAATAAATGGAGAAAGGTTTGTCTGTCATCTGGCACCTCCCCCTGCTCTGGAATAGACTCCCCTTGCATGCCAAACAGTGAAATTACCGGTCTGCAACTGGATGTGCAACCTAAAAGGCATGCTGGAGCTTATAGGCCTTGCCCTTCCTGAAAAGGTTGGTAGAGCCTGAGTGTGGTTATTAGAAAGGTATAAATGACCTGTGATTAAATAGTGTTGTATTTCTTTTGATTCCTATGATCTAGGAAAAAGGCTCCATTCTGCTTATCCTTACTACCTATTTAAGAAATAAATAAAGTAAAGAAATAAATAAAATCCGTGCTACAGATCAGATTTGTCATTATCAGGTATTGAAGTCCTAGTTTTTGTTTTCACATCTGTACATATTGTAAAAAAAGAAAACTGCCTCAGATGTCTCAAGCTTGTTTAATGAAACACAAATCCAAACAAAAACACAAGAAAAAGAGGAGTCACTGAATCCTTTGCATGAACCTTTAATACCACAGGTTAAGCTCTTTCAGCCAAAATCTTTGGCCTTCTTCATAACAAACAACTCAATGAATACAACCCTCTTATATAAAATGGTTAGAAATCTTAACCAATCACATCTCAATTCCAATTAACAAATTACAAAAAAAATTTACCTAAAACCATTGACTTAAAAAATTCACATAAATAATTCAAGTAAAAAAGGTGGGGGGGAGTAACCACATAACAACATGTTACTTAAAATGTTAATATAAAACATTTAACATGTACATTCTATTTGCATTTGTTGTAATATGCCTTTCTTTTTAGGACTGCTTTGTAATTAACTCCATTGTTCAAACCTGGTGGCCTACATGCATCCAACAAAATCTTCAATTTAAATTCCCTATAATCAAGTTCCCCATCTCTTTCTCCTTTAAAATCCTGGGGAACATGATCAATAACCCCAAAGCAAAATTGAACTCCATTTTTGTCACCTGCACATGTAAGGGTATGCGTGTAAAGGGCATTATCCAAGTTATTCTTTCTGATGGCATAATAATGTTCATATATTCTATTTTTTAATTGCCTGTTGGTCTTTCCAATATAGAAAGAAGAACAGACTGAACATTTAGGCATGTATACCACATTGGTGGATTTACACCTGAAGTTGCCAGGAATCTTCCATTCTCTTCTTTGGTTCAAAATATGCCCCTTCTGAAATGTATTTGCAAAAATTGCAACATTTACACTTAAAAGTATCTTCACTTTTACTAACCCCCTTATTATGTCCACTTTCCAACATTTCCTTGAAATTCTTAGCTCTTTTGTTTACAAAAGGGGTGCTTCTCCTACAACTGCCTTTAAGTCACTGCTAGATGCTAAAATTCTCCAATTATTGGATATTTATTTATTTATTTATTTGCATTTGTTTAACCAGGATAGTCCATTGGGCTAAAGAACCCGTTTTCAATGGAGTCCTGGGGAGAAAAGCTCCACATACATTAACAGAGAAGAAGGATAATAATAGACATTACACATGGGGTTCACATGAGAAAAGTAACAAGTACAGGGGAAATATATATACATTTGATGGGGTAAACAGCTGAAACAAGGCAATAAGAGAGATACCAAAAAAAAAACAAAAATATGCTGCCTGGTGTTCTTATAGTCTGAGTAGTCAGAGCTGAAAGAGTTACAAGATGAAAATAGTATGTTATGAAGGGTGAGAGCAGGAGCATTGCCATGAGGAAGATAGATGGAGTGGAGTTTTTTTGAAGGATGGGAGGCTTGGATAAGAAAATAGAATAGAGGGAGGAGGAGTTCCATCATGGTGCTAGAGAGAAGGACAGGAGGTTTTGTCCAGGAGGGATTGTTTGATCTTAGTTGTCTTTGTGTGTGGTGAAGATTGGGGTTGGTGAAGGGTGCTCATAGATAGAGGGGAGGGTAAGAGAGTGGAGAAGGGGTGCTCCATAGAGGAGGGAGGGTAAGAGAAATGTGTTTGGCAGCTGGGGCTAGAAAGCGATTATGACGGTAGAGCATTCCAAGTTTTGGTGAGTTTTTATGTTTTGATCAATGTTAGTATTTTTTGAAGGGGTAAATATCATGAGTTTGGTTTTAGTAGCGTTAAGGGCTAGATGATTGTCTTTCATCCAATTTTCAGTGGTGGAGTTTAATTTCTTTACTATCTATGGTGAACATAAGCAACATAGAAGTAACCCAATCTTGATCACCTTGTGTGTTGCCTCTTCTGGCCTCCTTGTTATAATTAATGTTCAACACCTCATTGACTATTTCAGGGGGATAGCCTCTGGTTTTAAACCTACAATGTAGCTCTTCCACTAAAGAATGTAACTTTGTTTCATCACTTGTGAGATGTATGTGCATAATAGTAATGTGGAATCAGGTACTGTGTGTGGCAACTTTCAAGTAGTGCTAATAAACATTCATCTCACAGGTCTGTCAGATACCCTGTGCCCAGAAATAAAAGAATGATACCCTGTACTGGTACTGTTTACTTTGGTATTGTATGGCATTGTGACTGATGCAGTTGCTCTTTTGTTTTTGTTTGGATCTGTACATATTGTGCCATTTCCTACTGTGGAATCTAATGTCTCAAGCTGGAATTGTAGTGTAGGACTTAATCTTACACCACTTGGTAAAAATACTTTAATTTAGGTTCATAGATCAGTACTAGGCTATCTGCAATTGTGGGCCATTTTAAGCTTAGCCAAGATTCCTATCCCAAAAGTAAGAATCAGACACTATATCTTGTGCCTGTGAGGTAAACACCTTAACCATTATGCCAATCCCCAACCCTGAAAATGGAGTGAGGATTTATAAGCATATTTTTATTTTTGGCATGACCTATACTGAGTATATTAGCAGATTATCCATTAAATAAAAATGTTGACTTTGTTTCTTAAGTTGTGTGCTATGTCTTGGATTAATATGTTACAGTTAATTTAATTATTTATCTGCCAAGAAACAGTAATACTGAATGCTGTTCTGTGCATTTTCATTTTACATTTTCAATGACAGTCTGAAAGAGATTAAAGCACTATATCAAAGTGTCAAATTGCATTTTCACAATTTTATGGCATCTATATAGTAATCATTTTTGCACATTTGCAAGGTTAATGAATGTAATTTCCACATGAAACATATAAGATACTCATGCAAAATATAATACTTCTTAGTATAAAAACGTGAAGTTTCAGTTTAATGTTAATGCATTCTATAATCGTTTATACAGATTAATTTATAGAAGCACTAAACTGAAAGACTCAAGTTATATTGTTCTAAAAAATGCATTTAATGCTAATGTAATTTACCATCTATTTTGCTTTACACACTCCCTATAAACTCAAATTATTTGTTATGTAGCTCTTAACAGTAATAAACAGTTTTTTTAACTGTACCAAACATAATCAGTCATTACTTTAGCCAACTATTCCTCTTTTGTTTTATTTACAGGCAAAGGAGAGGAGTCCTATCCTGATCTGCTAGCCTTGGTTATTGCAGTCCTTGTGACAGTCATTGTTGCTATGGGAGTTAAAAACTCGGTTGGATTTAACAATGTGCTGAATGTCATTAACCTGGCAGTGTGGGTCTTCATAATGATAGCAGGATTATTCTTTGTAAGTGGCAGCAACTGGTCAGCAGGGCAGTTTCTGCCATATGGATGGTCTGGGGTAAGTGAAGTTTGGCTAAGATGTGTGTGTGTCACACAGATCCTTAACATGTGTTCTTTTTCATATTTACAGATGCTTCTGAACACGTTTATACCTACTTTTTCCCCCAAGTACAGAAAATAACTTAAAAGAATGTATTGTCTTTGCTGTAGATTTTGTTCTACTGAGCCTGATATTTAGGCTAAGAAAAAAAAAAAAATCTGACCCACTAGATTGCTTTCCAATCTAATACTGTTAGAATAAGGTAATGATTTAGTTTTTATGCAGCTTTAAATGCAATAGGCCAAAATGGTACTGCATCAGACAGCCATGTGAGACCAAATTCCTTTGGAGAACAGGTATACAGAGGAGGACCAAAGAAGTCTGCAAATGTTGTGTTCTTAGAAAGGTAAGTATCTAGGGAACCATTTGAAACTGCAATACGTTGTCTGTATGAGACAAAATAGTATAGAGGCAAGGATGAGTGAAGCTATGAAGCAGCAAATAGTCTCATAAAAGTTTAATACTGCCTGATTGACTACAAGGATATGATCAAATGTCTGTGGAGCAATCACCCCACTTTTCTAAAACAGGACACCATAACATTACAAAGGAGACAGTGTGCAGGGTTTAATGTAGAAGTTGCAACAAAGATATGCATACCCTGTAACAAGTTGCAGAGGGCCATGAGGGGTGGAAGTACTATAGTCTATTCAGCCAAAGTCACATATAACTACAGTCACATAAGGTGGACAGGTGTCTTTAAGTACCCCTTTGTGTTGTGTATCTCCTAATGCTTTACAATGTTCATCAATAGTCCTGATTTCATAGAGGAAACATTGACTTATTGTGATAGGAAGCCCTCCTGATATCATTTGCTCCTCTACTATGTTTGCTGTGGGGGACACAAATGCAGTTTGTAATTCCAGGACTCTATGATGTATTGTATCTCCAAAAGAAAAAGGGTGTTCTGTGGTGAGACCAAGATCTTATGATCCCCAAAGTCCCAGCTCACCATGTTCTCCCAAGTACATAGCTTTTCACAAGCTAATGAATGAACAGTGCTGCTTTTTCTGTCAGAGTGTATCATGGGGTATTGAAGACAGCTGGTATCACCTCATGTGATAAGTGACTCAGGGATAACAACTTCAAGGCAATTGTGAGTGATGGATCCCTGTCATAGTAGTGAGAAAGATGGGTATATTGGACTTTACCACCTCAGGATTTTTGCAAGAGGGAGGGTTAGCTGACATGGAAGAAGTTAGAGCTTGTGTTCTTTTTATAGTTAGTGGCAGCCAGTTCAAAATCTGTTATAATATAGTCTTGCTACAAACCTAAATTCTGTTTGTTGACGATAACAAATATGAGTTTAAAAATAATATCCTACCCAGTACTGGCATTTGTATTAAAGAGGGCTACAATGAGTGTCAGCAGTCCTGAGTATCCATGTAAATAATACAGTTACTTGCAACTTAGTGTTAGGAGTGTACCATTGATTACCACAATGTGTGATTTCTGTAGACTCTGAATTTTGTTGTATGTTGCCAAGAGCAACATGGTCACCTTATTCATATTATAGTTGTCCATCCAAAGTGGAATGCCCCTTTTCTAATGGGGAAGTATGCTCGTTTGAAATCTTTAAACATTATTGTCGATATGTCAAGCTTTTATCCCTCCACACCCATGTTTGTTGCATGCTGCAGTCTATCCGATGGCTATTCTGGAAGTTGAAGTACCCTTGGCCTCCTGCAGCATGTCATTCAATATCTGCTACATAATGTTATTAGATATCTTCCTGGTATTCCATCCATAGTCCCAAAGTTTTCTGTGAACCTCTGCAGCCGTTTGGCTGAGGTGCATGATCGTGGCCAGTTGCCTGAATAAGTTCCTCCCCTCCTGTTGTCTTTACTGTGATGGTATGGCCCTTGCATTTCCACTGCTTTATATACATAGCACCAATAGTTGTGTGAACCACTGCCATTTCTTTATAGTAGATATACTGCTAAATAAGGAGATGGTACTTTCATTTTATGAGGCAATTTGGCATAGATCTGACCTTTTCAACCAGATGGTATATTTGAGGTCTCCTCCAACACTCCTTTGTATGAGCTGGCTTCTTCTGTGTAGCGGGATATTCACAGGCAATTCATCAGTTATTTTCAGGCTTGCCTACACAATGCCCCAATGTACTTTATCTTTGCATTCCTGATGGTCTTGTGTTGCATGACTGCAGCTACCCTTGCTTAACTGTTTTGCTAGTGATAGGTAATAAGTTTGTTCTTTACATGGTGTCTGATGCTTCCTTGGACTTGACTGTACTACTGGGTCTGACCTTCCATGCATTTGCAGTTCTGTTTTATTTTTCCTCGAGACACCTTGCAATTGTCAGTTTCTGTGGCTCAGAATTCCAATAGGGAGCAGAGGAGTACACTCTTTTTTTTTGCTGAGATGAGGTCAAATGGAGAACTTTAATGGAACGATGTACATGTTTTGCAAATCAGTATTGAAATACTAATGAGTCAGCTTTAGGTTGTTTCTATACCTGGATGTTTTTGCATGCCAAGTTTGGAAAGAAGAAATTTTTTCTGTATAGTGTACTTTTTTTTTGTAGTGTAAGAGTGCAAGAACTTCGAATACTTTTTTGACTGGTATTTATTTTATTGAATAACCTTTCAGTGAAACACAATGTAATGAACCTGTTCTATCCGAAGCACTCAGTACTGCATGTACTGCAACTTCCCTCAAAGCTGTGATAACCTCAGAGTCGGGATATTGAGTAAGGGAATGTAGGCGCACAGAGAACTGCATGGTGGGATGTGAGGCTTTGCCCCTGCATGAAAAAAGTTGTAGTTCATAGGTTCATAGATTATTACTAAGCTAACTGCCCTTGCAAGCCATTTTAAGCCTAGTCAGTTATCCCTTGTGAGACTCAAACCCTGCACCTTGTGTTTGTAAGGCAAACACCTTAACCATTAGGCCACCAAGCCTATTCAGTGGAACAGGCTTTTAAAATGGATCGCAGTTTACTGAAATGTGAGAATGGAGGTACATTCCACAATGTATCACTATCCCCCCACTACTAATTTTCCATGCAGGACTAGCTTAGTCCTACATGGAAGTATCCATTTAGGAGCAGGACGGCAGCGCGCCATGCATATTAATGAAGGTGTGCTGCCTGAGCTCCAAATCCTACATGGAGTAGGTAAGAGTGCAGGGGGCGTGTCTGAGAGCAGAGCTATCAGAATATACACTCCCCCACAATGAAAAACAGCAGAAAGGCCAAAAGAATGAGCGAGACCGCTCATAGGTGTCTGCATACCGCCAGCAACATCCCCCCACGTATACAACAGCAATAGTAAATACAAAGAAAATAAACATACCATTTTTTTTTTTTTTTATGAAAACGATTAAAGCTAACCATAGGTGCGTGGGTTTGCCCATTGCTTAGCTACGGTTAATGCAGCTTAATTGGCTGAAGAGGATAACAAGGAAGATATATGCAAATGAAGCAGTATAGTAATAGTGTAGTGGGCAGAACATTTGCCTTATGAGCAGGCATTCCCAGTTCGAGTCCCACTGCTGCAGCACATTCCATTTTCCATGTCAAATCACGTTATGAACAATATTTTAGTTGCATAACCTACTAAATAACATATATTTGTGAACTGGAGTATTGCATTAAATGCAGATATGAGGTGTCAGTGTCATAATGTTGCAAAGTCCACAGATAATCACATGTGCCGCATACAGTATATATACACAGGAATCATGGATACAAATGGAAGGTAAAATGTGTAATGAATGATAACACCATACAGCTTTCAAATCCCCCACCTTCCCAAGAACCATTAGACATTACTGTCTAAATCAGTGGAGTTGTAAGTGGGAGTAAGCACTAGTAAGCAAGTGTAAGCACTATTAAGCAGTAGTAAGTATATCTAAGCACTAGTAAGTGGGTTTAAGCCCGTTTGCGTGGGGGTAGACAATGAGCACACAGGTTAAGCAATATTGAAGCTAACTCTCTGTAAGCATATTTAACCGGAGGTTAGCATTGCTTACCCTTGTGCAAACCCATCCAAACCGCTTAAAAGTGCCTTAATCACTCTGTATGCAACAGCCGCTGTTCTGGTCAGCAACAAAATAAACAGCCTTGCAGGTCTTGAACCCAGGACTCTATACACTATAGTCACAGTAGTAAACCACCATGCCATCACAGCAATACATATTAATGAGGTATCACCAAACAAATCCACACTATAGTAAAATAAAACTGAACATGTGAAAGGAATCAGTATATAGTCAAATTTTCTATAATCCACTACATAGAAATATGTGAACTGAAGTACTGAAGCATGCCCAGATGTGAGGTGTAAATGTAATAGAGTGTTGAAATCCCCTACTAAATACAAGGACACCATACAGTGTACGTACACATGAATCATGGATACCAGACATATATATAAGATGTAATGAATAATAAATCAATGCCAAAAAGCAAATATAATGCAAAGTCAAATTTAAGCAATGCTAAACATTGCACAGGCCAGCTTAGGAGGTGTAAGCAATGTTTAGGCCGGCTAACTCAATGTGCCCAGTGGTATACCCCTTTAAACAATGCCAACCTTAGGTAAGCAGATTGGCCATAGTTTCGCCTTTTCAAAACTGGCCAATCACAACAAAGTGTTGGAATTTGGCCCTACTTAAACCCAATAGGTGGGGATACGTCTCATAACTAGTTGTAGCTTCCCCTTGCTGGCACAATGGCAGAAAGGGAAGAGGGAGTGCACTTCCGGGCACAGCGCTGGGGCATCCAGGAGTCCAGAGTCATGGCAGGACTCCTTGTCAAAGACCATGAGCAGAGACTGCTGCAGGGCCAGTACAGGGATTCCCAATATAAGGCAGAAGCCTGAGACCATCTCGCCCATGACCTCACCAGTGTCACTGGCATACCCTAAACTGGTGAGCAGGTCAGGCATCACTATGCTGATCTGAAGTGGCGTAAGGGGGACCTCTTGGAGCAGTGGATCCAGGAGGCTAGGACGGCAGGGGCTGTCCCAGCTGTGTGTAAGTATCACTCCACTACGTATGTAATAATTGCCAGCTCATGTATATTATGGATAGGTATGGCTAAATATTCCTCTTATGTCCTTCACAGCGGCAAGTGAGTGGGCCATGAACCAGGAAGCCCATGGCTGTCGCCTGGAGAGGTTGCGAAGCAAGGCAGGTCAGTAATACTTTTGCATATACTGTCATAGGAAATAAATCTAAAAGCATTAGTAAGGTAATTGCTGGTATAAAACCTGTATTGTTTAAGGCAAGTACAGCATACACCAGGGAATATGGCAGGAAGAGTCTCATATAGTTTGTATGCAAATAAAAGCATAATAGCCTGACAGTAAAGGTCTAACTGCTGGACTGCATTTGTATACTTTGGTATCATATGGTAATGTAGATTTGCAATCACTTAATAGTACTGTTGTATTAAGCACTGTTACCCACACTGTGCAACATAAATAAAATGTGTAAGAATGTCTGTATATGACTGGTGTAATCCCCAGAGGTCATTTTGTACAACTGAGAGACACATAGACAGAAAACAGTGAAAAGGCAGACAACAAAATCCAAATAGCACATGCAACTGAGATGTAAACTGTTGTATTTTTAGCACACACAGCCATGGTTCGAATCCTGGCAGTGGTAGTAGTCTGCATACAGAATCATACCCCACAACTGTACAGATATGTCCAGAATGTCCAGTAAAGTGGCCCATATCTGCTGCCTGTCACCCTGTCCCCCTGGGAAATCAGTGGGATGATCCCAGATGTATAGGCAGCAAACAGGAAATACAACTGATTGACACACATCTATGAGAACAAAGCTGGCACACTAGCAACTCCCCAAAATCTTATGAGAATAATAAGCCATGTATGTCCCATTTACACCCCCATGTTGTCAAGCTGAGACCAGAGTGTGTACAGTAACAGAGTGAGATGTAAGGTATTACTCATTACTGTTGCCCACACTGTCCTACAAAATATAACTGTCTAGGAAATCCTGTATAAGAGTGTGAAATACAAGGTCAGAATGTAAAACCACAGGAGAATTATAAGACAGAAAGCATATAGGAGATATACAGCAATATCTATATAGCACACACAACTGTGATGGACAGTGTTTTAGTTTTATCAGACACAGCCATGGTCTGAATCCTGAAAGTGGAAGTAAGATGCATACAGAATCATACCCCACAGCTGTACAGATAAGACCAGAATGTCCAGTATATGGGCCCATATCTGCTGCCTGTCACCCTGTCCCCCTGGGAAGTCAGTGGAATGATCCCAGATGTTTAGTCAGCAAACAGGTAATAGAACTGATTGTCACACATCTATGAGAACAAACCTGTCACTCTAGCAACTCCCGAAACTATTATGAGAGTAATAAGTCAAGTATGTCCTATCTACACCCACATGTTGTCAAGCTGTGACCCGAGCGTGTACAGTAACAGAGTGAAATGTATATACATAATACTAATGTGTAACCTGGTCCTTTGTATGGCAACATTCAGGTAGTGCTAACAAACATTGCTACGAACATTGTAACAAGAAATAAAAAGCTTGATACCCTGTACTGGTACTGTCCACCTTGGTATTGTATGGAATTGTGAGTGTTGCAGTTGCTGTGAATAATAAGGTATCACTGATCACTGTCACCCACACTGTGCTATATAACATAACTGTGTAGGAAAGCCTGTATAAGAGTGTTGTAAGGCACTAAAGGTTGAAGAGGGCAATAGTCTAGCTATGTCCCGGTTCACCTGCATGTGGTCAAGACATGGCCAGAGTCTGTGCAGAAAGAGATGGACAGATATGTGCACAACATCAACTTGGAATCTGGGAGTATGTGTAGAAACAGTTAGTTAGTGTTAACAAACATTTCCTCTGCAGGTATACCAGGTAAGAAATGTATACTGCAGGTAAAACCAGTTCATGTATAAAGATGACGACAGCCATATCACTGTCCAAACTAAGGCAATAGGGTAGTGTAGTAATATTTGTAAGGTACAGATAACAGCACTGACTAGAAAAGTAATGTGAACTACAGGAATATATTAGTTGTTAACTGACATATTTCTCTCCCCCACCATATCTACAACAATAAACTAAATACCCATCTCAACTGGTATGTGATGACTTCACTGTTCTGTTGGGACATATGTCCTATTGGTTGATAACTATTTAAATCTATTGTCATGCATGTGCTATGTTGAAATACTCCAACATTGGTGGCATGGTGCCATCAATGTACCTGCATGCTGTAGTTATTACCACTGTGGTCCCATATATGCATGTGTTCCATTTGCTATGCAGCTGTTCCGTATCTAGTGTCTGGGTTAATGGGAATATCTATGCATGCTGTTATATGTAACCCTGGAATGTGTTGATTATTACTAACCCACATATGCTGATACACCATAAACACCATAGCACATATGGGAATGCAGGTCCCAGCGGACCCCCTGTCCCACCTCAGCTGGCTGTGGCACCGGGCACCAGTACATCTGGGGCCCGTCCTGGGACTTCCTCTTCTGTTGGTCCTGCACCACCTTCGGGTGGAACCGCCTCAGGGGATGGGGCTCATCCCCCCCTGGGAGTGGGCGCAGACAGGAAGCTGTCACCCATCGCCATATCCGGGTCATGGTGCATAGAGAGCTCGATCAGCAGTTTGGAGATCTTCTACACAAGCTCGAGGGCCGCGTGTCATGACTAAAGGGTCAGACTGGCTCTCCAACTCCAATACAGCCATCTTCGGGGCCGTGAAGGTCCACTGGTGACTGCCCATGGGTGGGGATCTCAGTTCCACTGTTTCCACTAGGGAAATCACAGGCTTACGATTTCCCAACACCCCTCCGCATCAAGGTGTTTACCCACCACATGTGTCATATACCTCCCTTGTATGCATCTTGTTTGTCTTGTCTGTTAACCTACCCAACCTACCTCCCCAAATAGACCTACTATCCCTCCCCAACATCCCACTCTCACCTGAAAAAAAAATAGGGCAATCTGTTCCCAAAAAAATATATCGCCCCATACATAGCTGTCCATTTTGCACACATGTCCACTGGACACACGTAATCTGGTCTAATTGGCATCACAACTTATTATTGTTGTCCACCCACCTCTCCCAGGGGTTTGAGTGTCCAAATCTATCTCCAAATTCAGTGTATATGCACAGCTGTTACTGTAGAAAAAATGGGCAGCTATGGACCTTCCCTACACCCTTCCTGCACATCCCTAGCTATTTTCCCTACTGTCTTTCCTTCTTTGTGCCCCTTTTTCACCACTTTCCTATCAACCCTTTTTTTTCTTTTAAAGAAATTAGCGCAAGGGTAAGCGGGAGTAAGCACTTTTAAGCAGCAGTAAGCAGGTTTAAGCCTGTTTGCCCAGGGGTAAGCAATGCCTACACAGGTTAAGCAATTTAGAAGCTGAGTATAAGAAAATGTAACCGGAGTTTAGCAGTGCTTACCTCTACACATACCTGCTTACACCTGCTTAAAAGTGCCTTAATCACTCTGTATCCAACAGCCCTTGTTCTGCCCAGCAACAAAATAAACAGCCTTTGCTAGGCTCGAAACCAGGACCATGCACACCATAGTCAAAGTGACTTACCACTAAGCCATGTCAGATATACATAACTCTGATGTTTTCAAAAGCATATCATCCAGCACAGTCATTTAACAGTACAGGAAATGTATTTAAACATATAGATGTATGTGTGTGTGTACATATATTAATATCTAAATAGATATATACATATCTATATATGTAGATATATATATATATATATATATATATATATATATATATATATATATAACTATACACACACACACACACACATATATGTATATATATATATATATATATATATATACATATATATATATAAAAACATACATGCATATGCATACGTCTATCGATATATATGTCTACATCTATATGTCTATATATGTACAGCAATATATATATATATATATATATATATATATATATGTAAGCAGATATATATATATATCTATATAGTTATATACAGACATACATCTGTAGATAAAAATGGGAACATAACAAAAACATGTATGTCCACATGCACCATTAATGGGGTTGAGGGGGCCCAAACAACATACATCTTTTACGAATAGGTATCTGCCCCCCCACAGCCAAACACTTCTGCCCTGCAATACACTACCAACTGTTGTAGGTCCTATAACCAGGACCTGACACAACATGGCCACAATATGTTAACAGTTCTCCATCCCACCTGTATGATGTCAGGCTGATATCAGTAACGTATCATGCAGTAAAGTCTGGCTACCATAGGGAATGTACAATGTGGAAGCAATCAACATCCCTAGGATACATATACACAGACCTTATATGCAGATACAGATATATTTATATATATATATATATATATATATATGTAACTACACATAAACACACAGAGATATGCATAAAAAGATACATATGAAGAAGGTGCACACAATACGGAACAGCCACTATGCCTACAGTTACCACCTTACCAACTGGACACTGTATGAGCCACCCATGCAAATGACAATCGTTGCCTGCAACATATACCCACAGAGAGGTCAAAGGATATAACAGCACACACAGGTTTGCATACATGGGAAAGCTTTATTTGTGTACTATTACAGTTGTATATGCCATGTCATATAGCTGTTTAAACACTGAGATCCATATAAACAGAGTAATGTAACTGTGAAGCAGTTATACTAATACAGTAGTCTGGAAAGGTTTACATATGTTGCTGTCCAGGCCGAGGCCTTCAAGTAGTACAATAGTAAAGACAGACTGGGCCACAGGATACCAAACAATCAACAGTAAGTATTGCAGATGTATAGTCCGGCAGCCTCTATCTACACTCTGTACACAATCCCTAGGGGGTAAAGACCTCAGCTGACACAATGGGATGAATCTGTTACATAACAAGGCATAACTGACACCATCACAATCACACTGAGAAACAGAACAGTCTGTATGTCAGGAGGCAGTAGGCTTGCATTTACCCAAGGTGAAGTGTATGGTAATATATATCCAGATATGTTAAGGCAGCTTATCCCTGATAACCCCACAAGTTGTAATAACCTTGGTTAGTTATGGTGCACCCCGCCAGACTCAGTAATACAGGGCCATATACCACTGTTACATACACTGGCCTCTGAAGTGCATAAGGGCACACATGTATTGTGTAGGTGAAGCCCACACATATATGGACCGAACCCCACAGTATGTGTGGGGGACACAACAGCAGTGGACTGATGGCAGGAATGACATCATGACATACTCACAGCCCACTACATAACAACCCCTTCAGCATGTCATATGTACAAAGCCTGGTATGTAGGTGGAGGACAGAAGCTGGAACACAGGCCCATATGTGTAACACTGTTGTCATACACTAAGCAAGTCGTTGGTGTTACGGGATAGTCTGCAACATGCCCTTAGTCAGGAATATGAAGTTAGAAACAGAAATGGATATAGCCATGTACTGATAACACTCAACACACACACTGCCAGTGATATATCTGACAAGACCTGAGTGGTGGACAGACAAAACATAATAGGCACACCTCTAGCCATCACAAGGATAGGCCCACAGCAGACAGACTGCATTCCAAGTTAAACTAGTATGTACACACAAACCCTGTAACACCGGTGCTATAAAATGCATACAACAACACTACTCACACTCTGTCTGTAGTTCTGGAACCTCCTACAAATATGTAGCTGGCCTGAGTGTGCAGGTTCTCCTGTAAGAGGTATTGCTACCTGCTGTCTGTAACACTGCTGCCTACACACAGGAAGGATGTCCATCATACAGGAAAGGTAAAGGGACCACGCCCACAAGATGTAGGGATTTATAGTAGTTGGTTGCCATGACAATGGTAATTGGAAGTACTGCACAGCGCTGCATGCAGACAGCAAGTAGAGGACACTGATTGGTGCAAAGGCCATCACCTGATCATGTGCATCACCTACAAATTCCATGCTGCAATCTATGCAGAGCAGCTCATTCCATTTACTAGAGAGAGAGAGAGAGAGACAAAATGTGCATATAAGACACAGAAAAAAAAAGAAAACCATCCAGAAGAGTCTGCATTCCCAGAACAGCTATGTGAATTATATATGTATGTAATTGACTTTAGTACTTGGTCCATAATAATGGAATAGATGATGTGGAATGATGTATATGTGCCTTCAGGTGTTGTTGTAATGATGTTCAGCTGAACAACTGCTAAGGACAATAGAGTCCATCCCTGTGTGTAGTGGGCCATACCTGTCAACCATGCAGAGCAGCACTGACTGATAAGATGTAAGCCATCATAGTGTGTGTTGTGTAATGGGAAGTATGTATATTACGTGGTCAATAGCTGGTGGTGGAAGTTATGCCATTATGATGGACATGTGGGTTTCACAGCCCACCTCTTGCAGGATACTCAGGTTAACCTGTATTGTAACATGCAGGAATTCCATAGGTGTGCAATAGGGTTACCTGCAATCTGGCCGTACATATACCCCCCTAATGTCAGGCTGTGTCCATATGTGGCACCTGTCTGTGTTGTAGCAAGGCAGAACAGTGCAGCTGTGCAGGAAGGTGTTGTGAGATTGTGGACCTGATGTCTGAATGTACCCCACATGTAGCTATGCATATGTGTACATATATATTATATATATATATATATATATATATATATATATATATATATATATATATATATATAGGAACACTTTATAATCTCGAAATACTGAAATGTTGAATTTCAGTATCTCGAGACTCTAAAGCCGAATGTTGAAAATAGAGAAAGTTCATAATTCGAATTTGCGGTTATGGACTTACGCTACATTGTTTCCGGGTTTGTGTGTTGATGGTGCGCAGTGCCATGTGTGGATCTAGGTGTTATGTCAGGTAAGTGAGTGTTTTGTATGGGCTTTGAGTGGGAGGTAGAGTGTATGTGAGTGTGTTGATATGTTTGATGTGTGTGAGGGACTGGAGAATGTGCGTGTGTGAGTTTGCTTTTGTTTCTTGTATGTGCAGTCTTGGAGTTAGTATGTATAAGTAGCTGGGTGTGGGAGTGCAGGGGGGCTTGCCCTCCTGCTTATGTGTGTATGAGTTCTGTATGTGTGTAGTTTTGTGTTTTAAATTGTGATGTGTGTGTTTTGGTGTATGTGTGGTGTGGTGTGTGCGGTTTGCTTGGGTTTTTGAATTTCGTGGTTTTGGGCTTGGGATTTTGTAGTTTCGGTGTATTGTGGATTCAGTTTCATGGTATTGAGATACTGAAATTCAATGTTTCAGTATTTCGAGATTATGAAGTGAATCCATATATATATATAGATATATATACATCTACATGTATGTGCACAAAGATACAGATACTCATGTATAGACATATCTATGAGCACATATATACAACATCACATATATCTACACATATATACCTATATGTACATGTCTACATATATACAAACACACACACAAACATAAATGTATGTAAATACATGTCCTCTATATTATTACTACAGTTCTGCATGCTATGTGCAAGGAAACAGCACACATAGCAATACACACAGATATCTACAGCAGTCAGTGTTTGCAACATGGATGGGTATGTCTCGTGAACCCCTTGTTGGGACCACATTGCCCTTGTCTGTTTAGTATGGAATGGGAATATGGCAATGTATTGCAGGTATAGTTGTGGAGGTGGTCAGGGTTGGTAGATATAGAGGACAGCCTACAGGGGTGATATGTGACACATGTGGTGGGTAAACACCCTGGATGGTGTGTGCGGTCTGTGATGTGGATGCCCCATGGGCCCCGATATGGACATAATGAGAACAAGCCTCCCACCCACTGCTACTCATGACAGCAGTCCACGTCCTGAAGGTGCCTGGCCTGTAGGCTGAGCAGGAGGAGCATGGCGGCCCTGTGAATGTATACTGTGTGCCTCAAGGTGATGTAGCACATCCCACATGCGTCTGTGGAGCTCGTTACGGAACAGGCCCTGGACCTGACCTCAGGGGACAGGAACATGTCTGTGTGTGCCCCCGGGGGTGACAACATTCCCTGGGTTGGTTCCACCTGATGGTATTGCTGGATCAGTACATGAGGAGGCCCCAGGGTGGGACACACATGTAATGTCGCCTGGTAACATGGGCAGATGAGTTTGGAGAAGTGGTTCTGCTGGCCAATGGTACATATACATGCTATTGTGTCACTGTTATAGAACATATGTTGGTAGTAAAGTCTACACAATCCCAGAACATGTCCAACAGCATGCATAGATAACCGCAATAACACAGTATGTCAGATGTGCGGCACACACATAGCAAGCATACCACAGGCATACATGGTACCATTATCGCCCTGACAATGGCATGCAGGTGAATAGTCTGTAACAGCCCAGCAATGATAGTGTCCACACAAAGAACATGGCTACAAACACATTGCACAAAGCATAGTACAGTACAGTATCTGCCCCACTGGTAGGTATGCTGTAGCCATACCTATTGAGTTGTGTGTACAGTTTGTTGTCGCTGCTATGGTAGGTGGGGTGACAGTTATGTGTATTAAGAACTGTGGTAACCTTGCTGCATGACTTTGCTCACATCTGTGTCCATCTTTATGTCTTTCAGGCACGATGTCTCATGGAAGGCTTCCAGCCTACACAGCAGCAAGAAATGAAATCTTGCTGAATGGACGCATACAGCACTATGTGACCTTGTTTGACTGGGCTGTCCATGATCAGCAAGAGTGGACCGCTTTGTGTAATGACCTAGTCCACAGGGTAATTGATGTCAGACTGCACAACCACAGTTATGAGCAGGTCCAGTATCATTGTTCTGACCTGTTTCACAAAGCCCATCAGCATGCTGCTGCAGTCCAGAGGGATCACCTCACCACTTGGGGGGGGGCATGCCATCCATGTGTTGAGGAGATCCTGGCCAGCCTCATGGCACCTGTTGGTCTGGCCAGCCACCAACCACCAGACATCTTTGTGGAGGTGGGTACCACTGGCCGAGGAGCATGCAGATAAGGCCACAGGGCACATCCATAGACCACTGTTGTGTATACATCCGCATCAGTACAGGTAGATCATGCATATCTAACATGTCATAGATATATTTTGTTGCTGCATAGTAGTGATAAACAGATGTCCATATGTGATAGTATTGTGGAAATGTACTGTTCATGTATTGTAATACTGCATCCACCCTGTAGCAATGCCACAGTTGTGGCCACTGACTTTGCATCTCTCACCCTCTTATGTAGGTCCCTCCAGGATACCACCAAGGCAGCAGCCTGTAGCTGATGAGTATGGTTTATGTAGATGCTTGCCAATACATCGAGCATGTAATGGCGATGGTATATTCCATGCACACATCTAACACACCTACCCAAAATGCATGCTGTACATGTGCATGTATCGTTGCTGTGAAATGCACTACAGCACAGTGGTGACCATGATGGGGTATTGGAAGGGTATGTCAGACACCTGCATGATAACTAACACCCTGTCATTGCGGAATGTGTCCACAGAGAGTAACATAATGGAGGGAGAGATGGCCTACAGTAGGGACATGTTTGGAACAACACCCATATACAGTGCAACACCAGTGTATATACCTGTAGGATAGTGGCAACGGCTGCAGAGATACACTATGACATAAGGCATTACAGTGGTCTACATTATCAGCTGGGACTAGGTTGTAACATGTGGTGTTCCGTGTATGGGACACTGTAAAGTGACACATGTGTAGGGGTTACTTGTCATGCATCTGCAAAAAGGCTGAAGGAGGGGGGAGGGGTGTCAGCATGTCACACCAGTGCACTGCAGCAAGGATCCTAAGGATGCTAAGAATGGCAGTATCTACACATAGTCAGGTTCAGGACCTTTGAAAGCTGTAACCCTACCCCCACAGCAATAGTGACGGCAGTGTGTGAACACCAAGGGATGTGCACATGAGTAGACCTTGCAATCATGCAGATTAGGGGGACATGCATAGGGCAGACTGAACATACACTGGCAAATGCAGATGTCCCACACTGGCATACCTCTGCCAAGAGTAGTGACTGCTGTAGTACACACAACAAGAGGAGCGACAAACCGTCATTATAAGGGTTTGCACACATATGCCCACACGGTGTGTATGCATTGCGGTCAGCATCCACACACCTAACACATTCTGTAGACACTGCATGTGAAAGTACAGGACATGTGTCACATATCGGGCTCATGTACTGTTAAGATATGCGGTGATGTGGTCCCATGGCAGATCAAGGTTGGGTGCGTCATATCAATAAGGGTGTGTACACCCCTCATAGCCATGGTCGTCAGTGTAAGAGTACTGGATTGGTCATACATAGTCCGCTGATGTTAAGAGCTGTGAATCAGACCTCAGGGATTCACATATTACAGCTGTCCACATATCAACCCAGGTATGTGTTGCTGGAAAACATAGGGGCTGTGAGCATTAAAGCTGACATAACTGACATAGTAGTACACATTCAGCAATGGGCTGTACACCTGTGAGGTGTGGTGCACAGTACATGGCAGGGTGCAGAACAGTTGCACAGCAATACTGTGTACATGGGTGCAGTAGTATCCAGAGGAAGGGGCTTCACATGCATCACACACATGTATAATATTGCTAGCATGGATTGACTATAGCTGCACTGCATGCTGTTGGGTACCATATGTTATGCATGTTGACAGAGGGGTAATAGGAGGACTGTGTGTACTATCATTGTGCAACCTCACCTGTATGTGTGTGTGCATCCTGGTAGGTAGTTAGTTTGCCTGTAGGGTCACTCAAGTGAAGTGGAGGGAGATTGATGCATGAAGGATGCATGCGTGTATGTGTGTGTGTGTGTGTGTGTGTGTGTGTGTATGTGTGGCTGGCCATGTATGGACATGTGTGATTGTGGGGTGTTCATACAGCAGTACCTCCCTCTGGGATCATGCAGTACATGACCATGGACTGCCACATTACACACCAGGAATACTTGTTGTGTGTAATCACAGGACAGCTGATAGTATGGTCTGTAGCATGGAACAGGCATTGAGAGGGGAGGTAGACACCAGGTACACCCTTAATATCGCATTCAGCAGAGATGTCACCTACAACCCACGTATGCAGCACTACAGATGCATTGGGGAAGTACTAGTCAACACCAGGGAGTGTATCCAAATATTACAGCTGTCAAATGATGGGTTGATTGAGCAGCATATCTGGCATGTACTGAGCATTACATACACATGATGCACCAGTGCGTGATATTATGAATAGAATATAATAGCCCACACATATAGGGGCCATGCTGATGATGTCTGGACATATACAGGGTGAACACCAAATGACAGCAGTGAGGCCTTCTTAAAACACCACACACAGGTCAGGCAGATAATGTAGTAACAGGGCTTGTGTTGTGATCGTTTGTGTAGGCATTTAGAAGACTGATATGTTAATGAGTGGTATCAGTGTGTGTATGTTACCAAGTGTGATGCAGGATATGGGGTACACTTGGACATATACATGGAACTCTCTGTAAAATCATGCACAGGTGGGTATTATGGTGGTGGTGACATGGGACTGTCTGTAAAGTCATGGACAGGTGGGTATTATGGTGGTGTGTGTGTGTGTGTGTGTGTGTGTGTGTGTGTGTGTGTGTGTGTGTGTGTGTGTGTGTGTGTGTGTACTGTTAGGCAATGCAAGTGCGATTATTGATTTCACCCACAGGTGGCGAGGTGGGTCAGGGTCCCTCCTGCATGCAATCTGATGTTGGTGTCCATACAGACACAGAAGATGATGGTAGTACTGCTGAGGCACAGGTGGGGTTGTCAGGGACAACATTGCGCCATCATTTCACATCTCCCTTTTATCTACCCCGACCCCGCACACAGTTTCAGTGCCAATACATACTCCATCACCAGTGGCCATAGCGGAGGGACAGCTGGCATTTGGTGGCAGTGCACAGGAAAGTGTGGTAACCATGCCTACTGTGGCTGGATGTCTGGCAGGGCACCAAATAGGCAGATGTCCCAGGGTGCTCATGGTACGGCCACAGTATATCATGCCTCTGGCAGAGGCGACATAGCTGGTACCAGCAGGCACATGTTTCAGGCCATCATGGCGGTGCAGGCACATATGAAACATTACACTAGACAGGGCCTGAGGCTGCAGAGGGTTGCTCTTACATCTGTAAGTGGCAACATCTGTGAACTGTCTGGTGCCATCCGTGCTTTTACAGAGCTCATGGATAGATGGCATGGTGAGATGATGGCATTCATCTCTTGTGGTATGTTCATGCTTGAACATGTGGTGGGGGTGCGGCAAAGGCCGCATGGACTTGGCCAGCAACACCAATAGCTGTCAGTCAACGTGGACATGCTAGGACATCAAGGGGCTCCCATAGTGGCAGTACCAGGCCTGGCAGTGTGGGCGGGTGCTGTCCACACCATACCATAGCAGGCCACGTGCTCGTGGTCCTGGCCAATCCCAGGAGGGACCTGGTACCAGTGGACATTTGTCATCGGCAGGTGAGAGTAACACATCGGGGCTTGTACCTGGATGTGCCCATGGAACCCCTGGCAGGCACAGTCCACGTGTCCATGGCCAGAGGCAGTGAACTACACACCCTACCAGGTATGGTTTACAGCTGTCCATAAACACCTGTGTAGGGCAGCCACATGGCAGAACTGTGTGCATGCATGCCCACACACTATACAAACACACCTAGGGCAACCCCATACCTACACACACCACATCACCATGCCCAACTCATCTCAGTACACCCCTCACCCACACACATGGTGTCAAATGTATGGCCCTCCCTCAGCCTCTGGCAAATCAAGAACACACCCTGTGCATATGATGATACCTGTGCCACATCCCTGTCATCCATACCATCAATGCAAGGACAAGCTAATATGGTTGTGATGCACATGGTGACTGTACTACAGTGTACCACAGTACTGCCGTGTAACATGTTGTAAGGAGTGAAGTGTAATGCATGTTTGTCAGGTAGTGTAGCCATCCAGCAGTGATGCATTATAGCCGTAACACTGGTTGATTGTGGTCTCTATAATGTTATTCTTTTGTGTTGTAGATGTACATGTGTCAGCATGAGGATGGTATGCAGTCATATTCCAGAACGGGGTATGGCACTGTGGTGACACCATGGTTGTGACATATCTAGGGTACAGTTGAACATGTCACAGGTTAGTATAACGGTTATTGCCTGTGCCACATGGAAAAGTGACCCGCTGGGGCATGTATACCCTGCAGCCTGATGTAGACCCATCCACATACATTCACACTGTTACTTGGCAACACTGAGACTAGACCCCTACCTAGGTATGTAGTGATACCGAAGTGTGTGGCGTACATTGCACACACCACACAGCATTTAGGTTGTGGTGTGCCCCAGATTACATGTTAAATTCAGAACATCCCCAGACATGTACAGTATGCTAATGGGGGATGTAATGGGTGTATATGGACAATACACAGTGTGACATACCTTCATATACACATTAACAGACACATAACAGGCAGACACACATCCGAGAGAGCAGGGCCTATCGCTAACTAAATTGACCATGTGTCCAATGTGCTACAGGTAGGCTGCACACAGCACATGCAAAGCTGGCCTGGATTGTGGTATCAGTTACATGTATGGCTGATGGTGACAGTGGTAACCATAATGTGGTACATGGGACATATACCAGGTGTACCTTGGTGTAATGACAGTGTACACAGCACCCACATCCCCCAGTGGATATTGTATTCCCTGAACCCCATGATGGCACTTTGCCATACCCACCATCATACATTGGCCACGACTGCAATACAACCCATAGTATACCCCAACAGTGGTACTACAGTGATATACATCTAATGCACATGCCACACGCATATTAGGGTGTTTCATTGTCATGCCTCATCTATGGGCAGCAACAACACTATCTGTACTGCGTGGCAGTGGGTATTGTAATAAGAGTATGTGGCCCCGGAATACTGTACCCTACAGATATACGTACATGCACGCATACACACACTTGCCAGAACACAATGGGTATCCCATGCCTATCAACCCATTTGTACAACACTGTTGTGCTGGTACTGCAAGGCTGGTGTAGCCAGTATGGAGAGGAGTTTAACAGGGTACGTGTAATGTCCCATACACCTGCAGCCACGACTGACTATGGCAATGGGTGTTGCTGTGATTGTGAAGGCCCTCATGGAATTCCCAAGTACAGGTGTGCTAACACACAGACACTGCTATAATTAGTCATGCACATGTACACGTGTCAGTATAGGGGTGCATTGCTGCAGGTTGTCATAGCTGTGTACCTAGCTATTGTCCAAGTTGAGATAGGTTTTGTAGGGGTTGTGTGTACAGTGGCATCCTGCCACCAGCCATGTGGCAGCAGGCAATCTATCGATAGATACTACTGTGGTGGCCCTCAGGGTGAAATTGACATGCACCAGTCAATCCTCCAGGTGCCTCCTGCACAAGGCCACTGAGGTGATCAAGTTGACATGTATGCAACATGCATTACAACACATGGTTAGTGTCTGTGATGGAGACCTGTACCCAGGCATGTTCTGTTGACTGTAGTAGTGAAGTAGAGGTAACCATGGCATATGGTACGTACAGGGTGTCATCTCCTATATGTGCTAGTTCTTACACAGCTGTGCAGACATGTCAGTGTCAATCAACTTTAGGTTGCCTGTACATATCCCAGCTGGATACCTGCCATCTGCACATCTGTACAGGGACTGACAGTCATCAGCTTGGCAAGTAGCTATGCAGTAGAATGAGTGTGTTGACAGATAGACATTTGACAACAATATATATGCCATAACTACATGTCAGGAGCCCTTGCTATCATGTGCTGTACAGATGGTAGTCTACAGTTACATTCCACATGTCGGATCATTACCCAGTAGGGGTTATATACTGTGACAAAGCTTACACACCAGGGATACAACAGGGAGGCCTCAGTGTCCATCTAGGCCTGCAGGTGTGCCTGCTGTCAGTACTACATTTAGCAATCTGCTGTTGCCTGGATAAGCACTGTCAACAGTAGTAGTGCCATGATACACTACATGCCAGTGTAACAGCACGTACCGTGGGCTACTACACCTGTATGTAACATATTCACATGGATGACAGTGGTGTACAGGCCTCATATACATCTGTGTCCCACACATGATACTCACACCCCTTGCTACTGTAATAACAGCACATAGGCACATGCATTGTACATGGCATTACATAAACTTATTACAGATATCATTACCCTGCTATGTTATCAGACTGGGTGGTGTGACCTGGTTACCTGCTATGCCATGCTTAGCAAGTATCAACATTGCTGCAGTATAAGAACTGAGCTGATTTGTGCACTGGTAAGCGAAGCCTACACTGTGTAAGTGCCTGTATGTTTACCCATAGCTTAACACCACTTAGCTTCACGCAAACCCACTTAAAGCTGCTCAAAACTGCCTTATCCACTCTGTATCCAACAGCCCTTGTTCTGCCCAGCAAAAAAAATAACAAAGCTTGCAGGTCTTGAACCCAGGACCCTGTACACTATAGTCAAAACAGTTAACCACTATGCCATGACCACTGTGAAGACAGCTCATGTTTTACCAATATATCTGTCAATACACGTGTTGAGTAGTACTGAACAATTGTCTTTACTTCCACAGTTATGTAGTACTTGTTATTAATATGACTGTTGCATCGCATATGTTGTTTTATCATAATATACACATAGCAGATACATATGGTGAGATACATCTGGGAAGGTATACACAACCGTGAGGTTTACACATGAAAGGAATGTGGGTATATACATATAATAGGTCGATATATGTCTACATTTACATACACATGTATACTCATACATATGTCTGTATACACATCTGTATAGTGCAACATATATATGGCCGTATGTACACACACACACATATATATATGTGTACAGATATGCCTATTTATGTGGATATAAATGTAGATATCTATAACTATATGTGCATACATATCTCTTCTGATACACCTGTTACTATTGCTATATATATATATATATATATATATATATATATATATATATATATATATATATATATATATATACACATACATATGTATATGTGCATATGTATCTTTATCTGTATATGTGTAGACATATATTGCTCTGTATATGTATATATCTGAGTGTTTATATATATATATATATATATATATATATATATATATATGTACATATACATATCCATCTATGTATGTTGATATGTATATGTGTATATATCCATATAGATATATGGATAATTATATATACATATATGTTCACCATATGTACTGAACATTGAGTGGAGCCCTACCTCAGCCCCAATAGTCCCAACCTCTTAGTGGAAGGGGATGTCAGGTATGTATTGCAGGTATATTTGTAGACTATTGCTACTGTAATAGGGTTGTCTTCACAGACATGTTGTGTGTGGGAGGTAACATCTACTTTTAACATGTGCACCATTGGCTACTGACAGACATCCTAAGGACATCACAGCACAGTACCACTGCTAGCACAGTAATGATCCTGGGACTACAGCAGAGATATGGCCAATATATGTGGGCAGTCTGACACACTCTGGTCAGTCCAGAGGTATACGCAGAAACCCTTAGTGCAAGACATGTGGACCAAGCCTGACAATGTGGATGTTAACAGCCATGTAGATGGGTATATCACCTAAACAGTGGTATACGTTTGCCTCCATAGGTTATGCATTCACACACCCCTGTCTGTCCTGACCATAATCGCTGGTACAGAGGTGCCATGGCCACATAATACCCACTAGTTTGTGACATACATCTGTACAGCATCCCACTGCTTTGTCTGACTTACATGACTGTTATTGTGGCCCAGCAGCAGTACATCTGGCAGGTATCTGGACATAAAATCTCACTAGGTAAGTACACTAAGCTGCTAGGCATGTAACAAAGCACTCTGCAGGTTGCAGACAGACTGCCAGAGCACTGGCCTACATTTCCTATAGGGGAATACACATGTACCTGCATATATAGCAGGCTCTACAGGCATGTCACAGCACAGAGTAACGGACACCTGTGTGAAAGTGCATAACCACAACCAATGTGAACACAGCCACATATGGTAAGCTGGCGTAATGTTACAGTATATGGACTATCTGATCAACACCATCCTCATATGTGCCACTCACACACTAACCCTACATATACTGGGCCGCTACACAGTGTGGTCCGATGCCTGTCTCTGGTATGGGACATGCGTGTGTTTGGCCCTAAAAACATGTAAGCTGATAGGGTAACATACAGTGGAGCAGCATGTAACATCAGATAGAGCAGGATCAAGAACATTGACATCTACCACAGTCTGTACCCAGGCCATGGTACATATTCACAATACACGCACTGTCGACAATCACCGTAAGTACACAAACCTCAGTACTGCACACACAACCACAGAATGTCCAGGTTATGTCCTCAAATATAACCCCTACTATACATAACATGTGTAGCAGTCTGATATCTCACTGGCTTGTAGTCAGATATGATGTCAATAAATATGGTGTACAGAACATATACACCTCTTACTGCATGACATGTGTACAAAGGTTGACAAGAGTTGTGGCTGGAAGCACAAACACAGGGCCAATATTGACATGTTGCTGTGATGACCTCATACATTTACTGTTGTAACAGGGTTTGTTGCAACATATGTCCTATGAAGGAAATGAAGTCAGTAACTCTCATGGCTGTCACCATGTACTGACTACAGTCCTCACACTATGCTTTTGCAGTTCACAGATAGGTGCTCTGTGGGTAACACAAGAAACAAAAGGCACCACACACTGCCCAGTCTGCAGATGACCCTACAGATGGGGGATTCCTCATAAACATAGAACTGACATGACAGGTATTAAAACATGTGGGACAGCCATATCCACACACACCCTGTTAAACTAACATTACTCCAAATGCAGTATAGCAGCACTTACATTCTATAGTCATGTCAGGCACATCCCCCTCCTGTGTGTATGTTGTTAGAGGTAAATCCCCAATCCATCTGTGATGCTGTTTGCCAAACAACAGATCTAGGCCCTGCTCACAGTGAATGAAAAGGCCCAACGCCAACAAGATGTTCTTAGATATTGGAGTGTGTTTCCTTGCAATTGGCTATGGGAATGTTACCACAGCTGTTCCACATGCAGTCAACTAGAGAAGGGCTGCAATTCGTGCAGAGGCCATCAGCTGATCATGAATATCACTTACAGTACACATACTGCTGCATAAACAAAGCAGGTGTAAGTCACCACATTCACCAGAGATGGAGTGAGAGAGGCAGACAAGAGGCAAAGATAGGTCAGGAAGGGGTGAGAGAGTAAAACTTAAGCATGTTGGTGTCACTCACCTACCAGTACATATCAAACCCCTGACTGACTGTATTGCTATCACATATCAATGCAGTTATTGGATGCACCACATAGGTTACATGTTGAGGAGCCCTCCAAACTTATATGCGATGGTGAGTGACATCTGCAACAGTGATATGGTAGCTATACGGTAGGTGTAATACACATGCCTGTTTGCATGAACAGGTGTAAATGTCAACACAGCCACACTCTCTCAGGGCCCCACACACATTGACACACTTGGCAAGGTCAGGAGTACAACTCTTCACTAGTTAGATTTGCCACAATACAGTACTGTGCAGGTATCACATGCACCACAGGGGTCATCAAGAGGTTATATGGGTGAAAGGATATGTGGAGGTGTCTGACATCAGACAGCATGCATCAGTATGCCAATGGGGGTTGTGGTGAGTGTGAATGTGGTCATAGGCATCATACACCACACACACAGACACAGGGTGCCAGTACTGACATGCATGGGTGCATTGCTTCACAGGTGTGTAGTGGTCGACTGTGCCAGACGGCTATACAAGGCTAGGTGATGGGTATACCTTGGCAGCAGGCCACACAACAATGGTCTGCAGTGTGGCTCAGGGGTGTAGTGTCTGGATTGGCCCACACAGTTGGGTATTGTATCCACCATCCAGTCACCTGGGTAACTGTTGTGTGTGGCCATTGCTGTGCATTGCGTGCCATGTATGTGTTCCTTAGTCCTTGACATGGACAGTGTCTGGGATGTGCACACATCCCACATGCATGTACAGTGACATGTGTAACTGTACCTGGGATGTCTGTCCCATGTTGTTTACACAGATTATCATCAGATGTGCTAGTCCTGGCCTCATGTGGCGGGAACCGGTAATGGACAGAAGGTTGACCCTGCACCTGCATTGATAGCTTGATACAGGTATTCCTTGGTGTCATTGGGATCTGTCCATACAGAGCATGTGTTTAAGGCATGATATGTCCTTTGTGGGTCACATTTGATGGCACCACAGGTGTTGCAGGTGTCCAGTGGGGAACATAGGGAAGGTGCATTGTCTGCATGTATGTGCCTATTGGACTGCCCTTTGTGTGCCATGCCCTCTGTAGCCGACTGCATTCACACCATGGTTACTATCAGCAGGCAATATGTAGGGTACTACCAACATAGCGGTTGTTGCCTAGGCAAGTGGGTGTGTGTGTATAAGACATGGGTTGAGAGTGTTCTCTGAGTAATACAAACATTACTAACTGTGTTTGCCAGGACTTTATGTCACATGTAGGGGTATGGATTTGCACCCCAGCCTCTCAGCTATTTCACATCTGTTATCCATGTAGGGTGTACATTATGACATATTCTAGGGCCACCATATCAGAAATTTGCAAAACCCACTCCACAATGAGTCCACCTGTTACACACTCACAGCCAACTCCACACAGGATGCAAATGACAAACACAGACACACACTCACCTGCCATGTCTGGGATTAGAACTCCTTCCTAACTAGATTATTACACTACAGCACTACGCAGTTATAGGATGCAGCATGGAAATTAATGGAGTACTCCTTCCCCAAAGGTGTATTTCACAGTGGATGACATCAGCAGCCTTGCCAAAGTAGGGCATTTGAATTGTAGTGAGTGTGACTAGCCTAAAAAGCATTGCTCCCTACACAGACATAGAAACAAACACACAAAAATCCACACTTACCATGTGTGGGAATAGAACCCCTACCAGAGTTATTTATCACACTATAGCATTACGCTGTTATAGGACATGCCACAGAGATTACTAGAGTATTCCTTCCCCAAAGGTGTATTTTACAGTGAATGACATCAGCAGCCTTGCCAAAGCAGGACATTTGAATTGTAGTGAGTGTGAGTAGCCTAAAAAGCAGTGCTCCACACACACACACACACACACACACACACACACACACACACACACACACACTTGCCATGTCTGGGATTATAACTCCCACCTAACTAGTTTATCACTGTACAGCAGTATGCAGTTATAGGATGTGCCACAGAGATTACTGGGCTACTCTGTTCCCAAAGGTGTATTTCACAGTGAATGACATCAGCAGCCTTGCCAAAGTAGGGCATTTGAATTATAGTGAGTGTGACTAGCCTAAAATGCATTGCTCCCTATACAGACAGGGACAGACACAAACACACACACACACAGTTGCCATGTCTGGGATTAGAACTACTACCTAACTAGTTTATCACACTACAGCAGTACACAGTTATAGGACACACCATGGAGATTACTGGCCTACACCTTTCCCAAAGGTGTATTTCACAGTGAATGACATCAGCAGCCTTTCCAAAGTAGGGCATTTGAATTGTAGTGAGTGTGACTAGCCTAAAATGCATTGCTTCCTACACAGACAGGGACACACACAAACACACGCACAGTTGCCATGTCTGGGATTAGAACTCCTATCACTCTACAGCAGTACTCAGTTATAGGATACACCACAGATATTACTGGCCTACACCTTTCCCAAAGGTGTATTTCACAGTGAATGACATCAGCAGCCTTGCCAATGTAGGGCATTTGAATTGTAGTGAGTGTGACTAGCCTAAAAAGCATTTCTCTCTACAAAGACAGAGCCACACACACACACACACACACACACACACACACACACACACACACACACACACACACACACACAGTTACCATGTCTGGGATTAGAACTCCTACCTAACTAATTTATCACACTACAGCAATATGCAGTTATAGGATGCGCCATGGAGATTATTGGGCTACACCTTTCCCAAAAGTGTATTTCAAAGTGGATGACCTCAGCAGGCTTGTCATAGTAGGGCTATGGGGAGGGCAGTGTGTGTGTATGGGCCATAACCCATTCATCTAGAGGTTGACACACCAAATGCGGGCACACGCAGGGGTATATTCTGCAGGTACATGTAAACAGCTGCTAGATGACTACTTCCTTGTGCAGTCATGTTGCATAGCTAGCACTTGCACTACATAGTCTGTAGTGCTGATGGATACTGGTGGCTATTGTCTGCAGTGAGTGACATTTACACCTCATGTGGTTGTAGCCATTTGGCTGTGTGCTGGGTGGGGCAGGCCTCATGATGGATGGCTCCTTGCCACAGTCACTCTCTTTCACACATCTATGTACGTCTACTTTTGGCTTATTATAGTGTGTTGTCCTTGGATATATGTCTGTATCCCTATCCACTGTGTGCGCAAAGCATGACTGGTGCATACTGAGGAGTGTATGCACTAACATCTGCAACTGCCAGATATGTATGGCCCACTGTTGTTTACAGACATGGGCTTCATTTGCTTGTGTGTGAGCATGTTCAGTATGACCTTTCAGTATGTTGTTGTCTGACATTGCCTTCATTTCTCTAAGTGTGTGAGCATGTCCAGCATGCCCTTATGTATCGGATGTGTGGATTGATTCCAGGTAGTTTGTACTCAAATGCAGACCTTTGTGTTGTATATCTACAGTAGCAAACTGTTTCTGCAGGGTGTTCATAGATCATTTGGCAATATGGGAACAAACTGTGCAAGGGGATAGTGTGTACTGTAGGTGATTGTGTCTGTGCTGCTTCAGCTAAATGATACTGCTGTTAGCAGAGATATTCAGACATGTGTACTGTTATATACTGTAATGTTTTCTATCCTCATGTACTATCAGGTGGACATTCTTGCTCACTGTGATGTCTTGGGGGACAAGGGTGACTGCAGCTGTGTCCAGTATTGTGGGAAGACGCCTACATATTCATAGTAAGTTATGCCATTCTGGAGGGGGCTGCAGACACTTGCTGCTGGGTCTGTGTATCCGGTTCAGCACCTTGGTACAGTGCTGGCAGAGGATCCCATATTTGTACATTCATTGCATGACAGTATGGCCTTATCTTGCTGTGGCAATACTTCACAGCTCTACAGATTCACACAGGTTACCCAGAGGCAGGGGACATGAGTCAGGACATTACCCTTAATGTGGTGTATGGGCAATTATGTAGTCACCCATTTATGTGTTTGCAGCCATGGATAGTGTGTGCACATGGCTTTGTGAAGGACCTTGCACATTTGCAGCCATGGATAGTGTGTGCACACAGCTTTGTGTCGGACATTTGGGATGTACCTTACCCGACACCTGCAGCAATTGGAAAGACCCCAAAAGTACCTCACCAAGAGGATCAAGGGACTCAAACATATGCTATATGCTGCCCAGCTAAAGAAACTCCAGCTCTACTCAGTAGCATACTGCATACTCAGAGGCGATCTATGCCTGACATACAAGGCCATGTCCAACCCGGAATTAATGGACATGCTCCACCTCAGAAAATCCAAATCCACCAGAGCTACGCGAGCGAGAGATTTGAACCTCAGCACAGGAATAAATAGGACATGCTGGAGGGACAGATTCATAACCCAGAGGCTCCCTTCACTCTGGAATAAAATTCCAGTCCTTGTTAGGCAGAGCCCCTCACTGACTCTCTTCAAGAGAAATCTTGATGAGTGGATGGGAGATCGTAGGTTTACCCTGGGGGTCACTTCTGTGTCACTGCTAGACAGAGGTACAGTAAACTAAACCTTAAAATGGGCACAGTATACTCATTCCAAGGGGTGGCGAAAGCCAAACACACTCTGTATAGGCTTATAAATGCCCTAGGGCAGATAGCCTAGTATGAACCTATGAACCTAAAACCTACTCATACACAGTCACTACACACACACACATACACACACACACACACACACACACACACACACACACACACACACACGCCTACTTGTACAATATAATGCTGTACTTACCTAGATTCCTGTCTGAACAAGATGAAGCAGAGCAACTTCAAACTGTACAGATCCTCTCAGCTAACTTGCTGGATATACTTACCCATTTTGTTTGCTATGCAAGTCATCTATGAATTCCACAGATTTTTTTTTATCAAACCTTTTATCTGGGTACTTCTATTAGGTTAACTACTCCCTCACACACACACACACACACACACACACACACACACACACACACACACACACACACACACGCGCGCACACACACACCAGAGCTGTAGCTAGCTCATCTAGCTATGGGTGTTGTTCAACAGTCTGACACCCCTCAACTGTGAGCAGCAATAAAAAAGTACTGCTTCTGCTTTTAAAAGTAAGAAGCAGCTTGCTACAACTTATACCACACACAAAGCACTGAATCAGCAGCATTTAAATTAATTTCTGTGGCAGCATTTAGAAATGCTGTTGGATACCAGTAATGCACCACTTATTGATCTACATCTCCTGATCATGCCTCCTAACACCCTGCACCTGGGTTAGCTGCCCCTTCACCCTACCCTAGTTACACTGCTGACACACAATGCAGTGTGTGTGTGTGTGTGTGTGTGTGTGTGTGTCACACACACACACACACACACACACACACACACACACACACACATGCACACATTCACATATATATTTATACACACACACATATATGCCCCCACCACATCGCATACTACCCCAATCCCCCTCTTTGCTGACTTCCTTGATTTAAGACTATTTCAAATTATTTATTAGGAATATATGCTATTGCTGAATATCAAAAATAAAACAAAATGCTTATTTACTATCTTCTATTTTGTCATAAGGTATGTTAAAAGAGAAGTAAACTTCTGGGTTCCTGGATTACCTCCATATGTAAAATCTTCTGTAGTTCCTCTCTCTCAATGTCTGCTTAACTCTCTCATGCACATTATAAGGGGCTTGTTTGATAGGCCACTGAGTCTCAGTGTCTGTACGGTCCTTCATTAGATGGGTGCACCCTGGCTCACCAATAAACATATTCACAAACATCTGTAGTATTGCCTGCATTTCCTGCACCTCGCTAGGAAACAGCTGCACACTCCCCCTTTGCTCTTCCCCACACATTTGTTCTTCTCTTTTTCTTGTTTTTTTCTCTCCCTCTCTCTCTTTTCTTTCTCCCTCCTTCCTTTTTTTCCTGTCATTTGACTCATGCCTTACTTTCGTTCACATCCCATGCTCAACAGTAGTACAATACTGTAAATACTTTGTATCTTATTTTCCCACAGAAACTTTGTTATCTGATGTTATGGCACTAAATAGGTAATCTTCTTACTGATTTTAGTGATTAACTTATTGTGCCCATCTTCTTATTATTGTGTTCATTTTTTGCTACATATTATCCTGATTTGTCCCTATATGCATGCTTACCCTTACCTTACCACTATGGAATTATTGTTGATTTAAAGTTTATTGTTTATTTGACTGTTTTTCCACCACCTGCTGTGCCTGCAAATGCTCTTGGTGGATCAGTGCTCTACCTTGGTTGACATTCTTTAAAAAATGACCCCACCTTTGAAAGTTAAGCACCTTACACACCTCAGTGTTTTGGGTAGGTGCTTCAGATAGCACCGAGCCAACTATGTTACTAGGAAGCAGTCTAATTAGCATCATTGAACTTAGTAAACTCTTGTGACTCATTACAGTCTCCAGCTCTCACCTCCCATACCCAGTGTCCCTGGATACAAGAAAGTAGCAGAAAATGAATCATTGGGGCTGCATGCTGTGGTTGTAGGAAGACTTGGTGGCCAAAAAACAACAGGAAAGTATTCTAAATTCCATTATATGTACTCTTATCTCATGATACCCCTTTCCTCCTTCTTGGGCTTTCATTTATTTCCTTCACTTGCTTTGAATGATTGGAGTTCCTTACTGAGTTAATTCTTAATACCTTGTTACAGGCAATGTATTTCTACAAAACCAAGTAAAACTGTCGAGCTTCCTCAGAATGCTCAACAATAAAAACAGTAATAATCTCAGGCCTGTCCTTACAAACGGCAATGTTCATATATCACTCCAATTACAACTATTTCTGAAAGTTTATTTTAATTTATTTATTTGTTAAACTGAGTAAGCAGGATATTGCTTCCAGATCTTTTCCATCTATGTCCCATATCACAAGGGTAACATTAAGGACTGCATGTAGGGATAATTTATTGAACGACTTAAGAAAACCCATGTAGATGTAGGGAGAATGCACAAAGATTACACAGCTTGTTCAGCTTTCAGTAATGCACTTCCTCCCAGAACTCCTCTCCAATCCAGTCCAGCCATTTTCTAGTTTGTTTCTTCTTGTGTCCTGTTTTGTATATGACTCAAACTGTGACACAGTGGTTTGCAGTACATTTATGAGTCAAACTGTTTCTGTTATTGTTTTTTTTTTTTTCATTTTCAGCCATGTAAATAATTTTTCTCTCCACCAGCGCCTTCTGCCACTCAGTATACACACACACACACACACACACACACACACACACACACACACACACACACACACACACACACACACACACACCATGTATTTGACTTGCCTGGATTATTTTGCTCCCAAATGTGACTATGATGTGCATTTCTCTACCATACCACTCACTGAACTGTAACTGCCACAAGTTTAACCGATTAGAAGTCACCTCACATTACAAAATGTATTTATGTTTATGTTTACTAGTGCTTGTTTTCCAACTTTCTGGGACTGGCTTTTCCACAGTTATTTCTTGGAACTGTATTCATTAGCAAGCAAACATTAACCCCATGTCAACAAAAGACAATGCAGTACCTTTCTATCAGTCTTCAAATTAAGCCTGGTTTTATCTTCAGAATAGAAAGTGGAGTAGTACACCAAAACAGATTATTAATCTGACCAGTTTTGGGTTGGTAGCCCTGTTGAGGACCCAGCTACAGCAACTGACTACTATGGGACCCCTATGAGCCATAAAAGAGGCGTGAACATGTATTCTAGACTAGCCACTAGTGCAATACATGCTGGGAAATGTCATGTGATCTGCAAACAAGACTTGTAACTACTAGGAAACAAAATTACCAGTAGGAAAATGCCTTGCTTTTTGCTGAAGTGTCTCTCAGGCAACTATTTGGGATGCATAATGCATAATAACCCTGTCACAGTTTGGTGTGGGGCCCCCTGTGAGAATATGTCCAATTAGTCTAAGGCAGGCCCTGACAACAACTATATCATAAAAATGTTTTGGAGGGGGGCAAACCCCCCCCTGCACTCTCCATCCTATTACTTATATATACTAACTCCATGGGTGCAAAGCCATGGAGAAAAGAAAAAATACCACATACAGTGAATCAGCGCTGGAGCACAAACACACATATCTGCATATCTGGGGGTATGATATGATAGTAGACTCTGCCAATCCACACATAGTCTTCCAGACTCACATGTCTAATAACTCCAATAACCAGAAATGACACCATCACATATGTTCTCTGGACTTTTGCACCTTTCTATCAATTTTAAGTCACTCAACTGAGTTTTCAGTGAAATGAGTGACCATTTTTGATTCAGTCAGATGAGCTTTCAGTCAAATGATATAGATTCATATTGATATAGATGGTAAACGTTATAGGCAAAAAACACACAACAGTTCTTGATAAAAATGTGATTTCATTTAAACCATATTAAAGTCAGGCAGACTTACATTTCCATAAAAATGAACATAAAAGGCAGTGACAGGTAGAAAAGAAAAATGCTTCATTTGGAGGAAGAACTTTATGTCATGAAAACAATATAAAAGTTTAACAGTCACTCCTCTGGCAACTATACAGAAGACACCATAGTAAAGGGAGCTGGGAACCCCGATTACCCCTTTTAAAACAGTACTCTGGTTACATTCTTGAATAAAAATAAAGTATAGTCTAATGATCTTAGTGATCACCTGCTCACATACATCATGAAAGACAAAATTAATTGTACAAGCTTACCTATTTATAGGTCTATCAGATCCAAGAAAAACTTTGACCCAACTAAATTTCAACTTGAACTCAAATCATGTAACTGGACAAAACTAAAGTTCCTTCCCCTTGATGAGGCAGTGTCATCATTTAACAATTCATTCCTTACTATACTTGACTCGCATGCCCCTCAACGCTCAATAAGAATTAAAACTCAACTAGCACCCTGGCTAACAACAGACACCAAAACCAAAATAACAACTAGAGACAAAGCGTGGGATAAATGGCACTACCAAACTACCCTAGATCGTATCAAATTCCAACAACTTAGAAATGAGACTAAAAAGCCATCATACTAGATAAGAAAAATTACTTCTACAATCTGCAACATAAACATCAGAATAACCCTCAAAAGTACTGGGCAGGCATAAATAAACTTCTCCAACCAGGCAAATCCACTACTCCGACCCCAGGAACATTATCTGACAAGAGCCAAGAAGATATAGCCAATTCATTCAATACTTTCTTCACAGAAACCATCCAGTCATTAGCTAACCAACTTTCTCCTCCCCACAATTCTATAAACACTATACCCGACTCACCACTCTCTTTTAACTTCCAGCCAGTGTCCACATCCTTTATCAGATCCCTTTTGAAAAAACTGAAGCCAACCACCCTTTCAGCCGATCTTCTGCGGCTGAATACCTGCAAATTGCTGCAGATGTCGTAGCCTACCCTATCTCAATCCTAATTAACAGAACCATAACTGAGGCCTCAATCCCCTCAATTTAGAAAATATCCTATGTTATTCCACTCCACAAAGGAGGTTCATCCACAGAACTATCCAACTATAGACCTATAGCCATACTATCACCACTTGCCAAAATTATGGAAAAGTGCATGCACAACCAACTAATGCTCTATCTAACCCAAAATAAACTACTCACAGACTCTCAACATGGATTCAGACCCCATCATAGTACAACCACTGCCCTCCTCTCTTTTACTGAAAACATTAATCTTAACGGAATAATAAAAAATATCCTCCGCTCTCTTCCTGGACCTATCGAAAGCCTTGATATGGTAAACCATCAGTTACTTCTATATACTTTAAAACCCTGTATCTAGATACTCCAGCCCTTGACTGGTTTCAAGCTTACCTCACTGGGAGACAACAAGCAGTAATGTGGCAAAACAAGCTCTCCTGCCTACTACCAAATACCATAGGAGTTCCTCAAGGTTCCATATTAGGACCTCTCCTCTTTTCAGTCTTCATAAGCGACATCCAAACAGTCATCCCTGAAGCCACCTGCATTCAATATGCAGATGACTCGACTATAATATGTTCCAATGCCTCTTTTGCAAATCTACTAACTACCACCCAACATAGCTTCACCAAAGTCAAAAACTGGCTTGCCAACCATCTCCTGATCTTAAATCCAAACAAAACCAAGTTACTTCTCTTCTACCCAACCAATAGATCTCCGACTGAAAACATCACTATAAAATCCAATAATGGGACCATCATCTCCCCAGACACCTATACAAAGCTATTAGGAGTAAACATTGACAATAAACTCAGATTTGATATACATATCAACCAAGCCATTAAGTCAGTCAACAAGAAACTTGGGACCCTATATAGAATTAAAGCCTTCCTTACCCCGAATGCCAGGGCAGCCACAGCCTGTTCACACCTTCTCTCTACCCTACTATATGCCTCTCCTGTCCTCACTCACCTTAACAAATCTGATCTGGCCAAGCTCTCATCCTGCTATAATCACATTGCCAGGTTCGTTACAGGCCTACCCTACAGAACACACCACTGTACTAACCTGAAAAAGCTTGGATGGATAGAATTCCCACACCTTCTTCACCAGTCCCAACTCATAGAGGCCTTCAAAATCCTTAAACAACCTGAGAATACCCCAGCACTAAAAAACTTAATGACTCCCTACTCTTCGCTCAGCAAACAGACTCCTTGTCCAAACAACTAAATCTCTCAACCTAGGTGGTGACGCGCTATTTGCCAACACCACTGGTAAAATATGGAACTCTCTCCCAAATAACATCACGCTTGCAACTTCTCTAAGTCAATTCAAAAATAGTCTAAAACTCCACTTCAAGTCACACTGGCTATGTCCTTGCTCAAACCCAGACTAGCTCTGTGTCATTAACTAAAACATAAACAACTAGCTAAGATGATAAGTACTTTGTATACTGTGATAAAGAAATATGTATCCTGTCTAACTCTATGTCATTATACTGCCTACCATCCTTGCTAATATGTTATTAATGTTACATTTGTAGTAATCTCAGAAATAGTAATGGCAGTCTTGTACTTGTATGTAAATAGCCTATGTTTTTGTTAAGTTCTTTCAGCTCATTTACTGTACCTAATTATCAATGTAACTCTGTTGGAGCTTTTCTCCCCGGGCCTCCGCTGAAAAAGGACATGTATCCAGTCGGACCATCCCGGTTAACAAATGTAAAATAAAATAAATAATAAATAATAATTATATTAGTAATTAAAATTAAAGGCTCCACTCTCCAGAACTCATACTCTAGACTGGTATGAGTTTAATTAGTACCTCCTGAAGACACAACAAAAAATCTGGGGAATTCAATAAGTCCCTGCTGATCTTATATAAGTAGACTTAGAAGTCTCTGGCGCACACACACACATTATTTGGCTTAGAAATTAAGTCTTTGGCCTACCAATGAAGTCTCTTGCACATGCAGCTAAAAGTCTATTAAGTGATGCATTCTCAACAGAACAAATCAGATATGTCTGGATTACAGCTCCTTTTTGATAAGAGGTTCTGGGCCCCAGTCCCCAGGACTTCCAGTGACAGTACTAAATCTCCATGTTAGGACTCTCCATCTCAGTGTCCACTATGCCAGCACTGGTGCATCTCAGTTTTACACAAAAAAACCCTAGAGTTGTTTGAATTATAGACCGCTGACTTTTGTCCTGCTGTTAGTTCAATGGCCTTATAAAGATGTTGGCATTCATCTGCAGCTCATTAACTGAGACTCCAGATAATTTGGACAATTTTCTTAACTGGAATCAGTCTCCAATCCCTGATTCTACTTGTCTCTCATTGATCAAACCTGCACTTTTAATTCAGCTACTCCACATAACACAGATTTATTTGAAGGCTCTAATGCCCTGCTTTTGCCTCCCACTGCCAGTCATGGTGCAATTCCATTTGCCACAGAATATGCAGATTTGTTCGTGTGAGTTTTTTTTAAAATACATTGATTTACAATTCTGACCAGGAAGCATCATTTTCTTCCATGGTACTTTGGAGGAGATATATTTAGATAATCGTTGGCTGTTATGGATGAGGTAGGTAATGTAACTACACAAATTAATCAAGCATCTTAACTCTTATGCAACGGGTATCTCTTTTACTTACAACTTTCATCTGTTTTACAGCAGCCATTTTGTTAATATAATTAAACATTTGGATGGCGCTGTCAAAACTATTCTATATAGGAAATTTTTTCATACAAATTCTATTCTTTTCTATTCTTTCTGCTTACAGCAGCCACCTTTTCCACCTTATTCAAATATTCCAAAGTCTCAGTTCTAAAGGCTGAAATGAATTTGCAGTCAGTGTTATTTTTAAAAGAAGCTGAGTATATGAAACAGTAGTTAAAGAAATCTGGATGCAATGAGTGATATATTAATTCAGCCTTTGACCAATCTTTTCACTTACGCAGGATTGAAATTCTTTTTTTCACCTCTCACATACTTAAACTCAGCCTTTACCATTTAGATTTTCACTGTTTGGAACAAACAGTTTTAAAATCAAGATGATTTTTTTTCAAAACACTGACATCTACATGGTCATGATCTATTTTTCAGTAATTGTATCCCTGTGAGATGTATGGTTACATACAGGAAAGGTAAAAGCTTATCAAGATTTTTTTTCAGGTTTCAAAAAAAAAAAAGTCTAGGACAGTATCACTTAACCTTGCCTATCAAGTCGCTCCCTCCCAACTGTTTCTCTTATGGAATTTGTTCTGATTGCAAGTTGGTGTACAAGTCCAAACACTTTGCTTTTATCAACAGTTTCAGCACCTGTCAGATATGGTCACTGGTCTGGATAATTTACATGGCTTTATGTAGATGCAGAGCTTTTTATGCAGGACAAACATCTTGTCCCTGCAAACATTAACTACAAACTTAAATTCTGTTCATTATATAAACACAATATTTTTAGACTCTAGTTCTGTATTTTCTTTTAGAAAGATGGATGGAGTTAAGGGATCTACTTTGAGTGCCTCAGAAATACAATATTCTGAATTTAATGAAGAAATGGTTAGTACATCAGTTGCTATATTTCACCAAGGTTTACATGAAGTAATAAAAAGTCTAATTACAGTCAATGTGTTCTAATGATGTTTCTGAGCAATGCTTCGTTTTACACATGTATTTATTTATTTAATAGTTGATTTAACCTTCCATGAGGGACCATGTATAGCTAATACTTCTAATATTTACATTTTTTGTTGATATTTAGCCAAATACTTTGGTAAAATATTTTGCAGAAACATTAACTATAAGGGCCCTGTCTTATTCAATACCATTCTTGTCATCTTCTGCTCTTTGTTATTCCCATTTTTTTAAACACAACAATTTGCAGTTTGTGAGACTTGTTACACATTCGCTAGGTGACTGTAACTTAATACATTAGATTCATAGGTACTTACTAGTCTATTGATCTGTGAAGATGTTTAGAAGCCTAGCCAGAGGTGGATCATGGTCAAATACTCCTCTGAACCATTACTGATGGATTTACTGTATATCAACAAGTCAGATGGCATCAGAAATAGTTGGTTTTGGGATCTTAACCTCCTTTTCAATATTAACAGAATGGTTTGGTCCTTCCAATGCTGATACAGCTGGTATGGATAGTCTTACTGTGATGTTCTGCTATCATAGCTGTTTGCATGATGCTATCTTATCCATCATACCACACACAGCAAAAATATTTCTGCAGATTTAAAGACTGTATTACAGTGCCCCTCCTACAGATCTAAGCATCAGAAGCTTCCTTAAGTAGGCCAGAAACTCACTCTACCAAATTGTACATTTTGCAATCTGCTGCATTATAAGTAATTTCCTGCATAATCTGGGGGTTGCAGATTGCAGGGGGGAAGGGTCATCAGCTAGGGCTCTAGGGCACACACTGCAACATACAACATATTGCATGCAGCCTACTCAGTGCTTGTATGTTACCCAAGTATAGAATTGTCTATCTAGCCTCTTTATTCCCCTGAAAATTAGAAAACCCTGTGGGCAAATCTTCTCACAGTAACTTTTGATATGGTTCAGACATGTGCTAAATGTGCGAATCTCGGAATATTTCTTGGTGGTTAATTGACACATTATGAATAATGAAAAACAACCACAAAAGAATAAAACCAAAATCAAAAAACAACAGCCAGTATTAATAGCTCTCCAGCGCTTCGGCAAAGCCTTCAAGGAGTGTATAAAACCATCAGTTAACAGACCTATTTAAATATGAAATTCTAACCCAATTATTGAATTAAAATTTAGTTAATTCAAATAAGCAGCCTCCAATTGCATTCCAAATTAAGTCCTAAAGGAGACATAGAGTTAAACTTTAAAATATATACACTTTCTTTATACATTAATTTCCTTTTATATAAACCATCTGAACAAAACATTATGAATAATGCTCTGTGCATTACAGACCACCTGATATTTAAGAGAGTGGAAATACTTGTAGTGAATAGCAGTCCCTATGAACTACATGGGACCACAATTTTAATGTTAGAATGGATGGATGACAAAACCTCAGGTAAAGGGGTAGTGCTATAAATTTTCCATGTGGTACTGGTTCCCTCCCCTGCAGTACTAGGAAACCAGATGTGCTGTTCCATGTGGTGCAACTTAATGTCAAGGAAGTGGTTCAGGATTCATGAAGCTTGCTTGCAATATCTCTAATGTGTCCCAAATAAATTGTTGAAAGGTCCCTGTAGCTAAGATGGTTAATGCTATACATACCTTACTATCCACAGGAATGGGCATATTATACCCCCTCAATTCCTCATCCAGGTAATATGTTTTAACAAGGTCCCTTACAGGCTCTCTGTTCACAGGGAAGTTGTTCACAACCTGCTGGTATGTCAGCTGGTAGGATGTTTGGCACTGTCTGTACGGCCAGCATTTTTCAGGGTATATTAGAACATCGAGGTTTCAAAACTTTGAATGTTCAAATATCGACCCCTGTTCGGCGAACGCTGAAAATAGCAAAGATACAGAAAACCAAATTTTTTCCTAGGAAAAGAATTCGGTTGTCCGTTTCTGTCGCTTTGCTATTTTCAGCGCTGTGGTGGAAAGTTGCGGGTCGGGTTCAGGCAAGTGTGCGATTGGGCATGGGTTAGGTGAGTTAGGGTTAGGGCGCAGGTCAGGTAAGTGTGCGATTGTGTGGATGTGAGGGTTAAGGCGGGGTAGGTGAGTTAGGGTTAGGGCATGGGTGAGGTGAGTAAGCGATAGTGATGGACCTTAGAGTTAGGGTTTGGGTTAAGGTAAGTGGATTGTTAGTGGTGTATGTACAGTTTAGTGTAGGGTTAGATGTAATATTTTAGGTGTATGTGTGTGGATTGCTGTCTGTTTGGTGTGCTTGTGTTGTGTGTATGTGTTTTGGAACAGCAAATTATTTCCCTAGGAAAACAATTGCTGTTCTGCATGTTCGATGTTGTCAGCGTTCGCTGAATAGGGGTTGATATTAGAACATTTGAAGTTTTGAAACTTCGATGTTCTACTATAGACCCCATTTTTTTGTATGGCTACAACATGCAATATCTTAGGCACTGGATCCAGTGGTGGCCATTAACTCATACTGCTTTACATTAGCTGCTGCTAATATAAGCATCATTCCCTCCCTCCCACCATGATTAATGGTGTATAAAAATAGGTAGGCAAGGCATGAAGCATGCCCTTTTACATGTTTCTGAATCAGTCTGCCATTTTGGAAGCCGTTTACATGCATATACCTTTTGTCTCATTTACACGTCATTATGCACTTATTAGAATACACTACATATTAGGATATTTTGCCCCTTGTGTGACTTCTCTATCTGTAACTGAATCATATGCACCCTGCTCATTGTTGCTACCATGATAATTTTCATTGTAATTCAGTAAACATCTATGAATTCCAGCTTTTCTGTGCCTCTTGGTTTCAGCAACCTTCATAGAAGGATGAAAGAAGGGCTGGTAGAGACGTCAGATTTGACAATCCTTTCTCATCAAATAGCATAAGACACAGCTGTAGTTAATACTGAATGATTAATGTTAGAGAACATTATCAAAGTGAATTCATTAAAATATTCATGTTACTAAGTTATATTCTGCCTCCAGCATTCTATTATGGCTTGTGAAACAAAATATTTTATCTATCATTCTAGGCTTGCCATTATCAGTCAGTCTGTCCTGTAGTACTAACACTGAAATTGAGATTGTCATAACAGATGTAGTTAGAAAATTGGATTGTACAATGTACAGTGTATTTTGTGGTTATGCATTTCTATTTTGTAAATATACATTTCCTATTCCTATGCTACATAATACTCTTGGAGTGTACTACTACTTTAATTAAAGGTGAAATAAATTAGGCTTAATTAGTTTAGTCTATAAAATAAACACAAAAGATCTATAGATGTGATTGTCGGGTCAATATAAAGTAGCCGTAATTATGCTTCACTGTGTTAAAAGCATTCTAATGCTTCATGTCCCGAATATGGGCCAAGAAAACCAATTTAACTCACGAAAATCAATTCTTATGAAAAAGTCAGTACTTTAAATGGGAAGACTATGTCTTAAACATAATTAAATGGGATATTTACTGTCCCATTTGTTGTAAAAGGAGTTGTGTTATATCATCTCACAGTGAAGCACATAATTTTGCCAAATTTAGTTCATGAAGAAGATAACAGAAAAATTAAACAGTAAAAACTTTAAAACTGTACAATTTCCATGTGGTTAAACACACAGAATAATCATAACAAAGCAACTAATTTATAAAATATTTCAACATTTTATGTTTATTTTGATTTTTTTTAGATTTTACTAATTATGACTGTAAACTTTAATAAAATAGAAAACCTTTGATGTGTTTCACACTTACACGGATTGTTTTTTTTTATGACTAAATATTTCCAGTTGAGCACATTATTACCATATATATTGCTTTGATCAAAAGAAAGCCCCAGACTACAACACCTTAAATTCATTACAGTGAAATTATATTTATTTATGTAATCACTCATTCATTAATTTGTTTATTTTTGGCTATCCAGTATAGTTGACTGATATCATATAATCTAGTCTAGCCACATTTCCAGTGACGATCTGTTAAGTTAAAAACAGAGAAAACTGTACATTTTAAATTCATAATGCAAAGATATATACTAAGGACGTGGTTTAGAAAGTTTACCAAAGGTCTGTACCACATAGTAACCATGTGTAATTCAGAGACAGCTCTACCACTGTGCTGCAACACATGGATGAGCAGCTGCATGATAGGCTGTCTCTGAAGCCATTCTAAATGCTAATGAGGCATTCTGGGGAGAGGCATATGCTAATTAGCATTGTACTTTTCCTTTGAATTGCCTACAGGAAGGTATTTATGCAGAGGTAAGTACCGGGGAGTTTAGAGTACAGGTAATATTATGATGTGTGTGCATGTGTGTTTGTGAGAGGCTGCGTTTGTGTGTGTGTGTATGTGTGTGCATGTGTGTGTTTGTGTGTGTGTGTGTGTGTGTGTGTGTGTGTGTGTGTGTGTGTGTGTGTGTGTGTGTGTGTGTGTGCATGTCTGTCTGCTTGAGAGGTCACTGTAGAGGGGTTAGTGTGGAGGTAGCTTAGGGTGTGTGTGTGTATGTGTGTGTGTGTGTGTGTGTGTGTGTGTGTGTGTGTGTGTGCGCGCGCGCGCATGTGCGTGTGTATATGAGTGGATAGGTGAGTGTATCCCTGATTTGTTTTGCATGGGTGGGGGCTGTATATGTGTGTGGTGGAGGTTGGGATGGGGGGTTGTCATACCTCCATTCTTCCCTACACTAAAGAGCAAAAACTGCAGCATTTGGGTTGGAGGAAACACTAGATACCAAGGACTGCACCTGACATCATGAATTAATTCACATGAATTATTGGGAACTACTAGCCACCAAAGATAATTCTTAAGGTACATGCCTTAATAGTACTTAGGGTATGGTGGGGACACTAGCCACCAGTAATAACTTTTAAGCTTTGAACCTTAAGGGCACTTGCAACAAAAAAAGAAAGAGGATGTGGGTCAAGATGATCATTAGACACCATGAATGCCATAAATACCATGCTTTAAAGGCACCAAAAAAGATTCAAACCTTGTATGCTCCCACCTTCCGCAGAGGATATTAGTCCTCAGCATTCCACCAGGCAACAGGGATAATGTGAATAAAATATGCAACTAGAAAAACATTTTTTTAAAATACAAAGGTGGTGGGATGGCTTGGAATCCCACACTCTTGACACAGGAAACAGCAGCACTAACGCACTATGCAGACTGATAAATTACTGTAACACCAGTTTCATTTTTGCCATATTGTGAGGCTCTTGGGTGTTATTCAAGGCCTGCAGCAGTTCATGAGTTATGACGGTAAGCATTCCTTTCAACCTTACAGCACAAAATAATTAAAGAAACCATAATTAGTGGTGGAACAAAGGCACACACATAAGGGAAGCATTTAAGTATTACTCTTATGCACTTAGTTTCTAGAGTAACAACTTTAGCAGTAGCATGCAGTTACTGAAGGGTATGAAGTCTGAAACTCTAAGGTCTGGCATTAATGACTGTAATGTTCTATGGTGTATGAGAGCAGAGAAAATGTGATGGAAACCATAGGGGACATTACGTAAACTCTGGGACAAGTAAGGTTGTGTAAATCTGTGTGTGTGAGTGTGTTTTACTGTGTGTATGTGAATCTGAGAGTGAATGATGGGGTGGTGCCTGTGTCACCATGATGCATAGGCCACCAGTGTGAACTATTGCATAAAAATACTGATCTAAACTTATGGCAGTTAACAGTAATTCAGAGACATGCAAATTAGCCAATTATGGGGTCTTTCCTCAGTGTGGCTAACATGCCTCTAAATTGCAAATCTCTACATTATGAAACCAACACCTTTTCACTGCACCTCTTACAACTAGCATGAGTCTGCTTCTTAATCCTTAGGATAGACTAAAGTACAGGTATAGCCTAACATAGGTCCCAAAATTAGAAAACCGTAACCAATTAACACTTATAAAATGTAACATAAGCCCAATAATGCTCCCAAACTCCCTCCCCTCTCTCTCACACACACACACACACACACACACACACACACACACACACACACACACACACACCCCAACAACAAATGGTTGCATGCCACTATGATTTATTAAGTCATTATACAATAAAATAGGCATTACTGTCAGTTGGTCAAACTTTGGTCAAATGTTCTCGTTGTCAAATAGTAAAAAAGCTGACAAAGCTGATCAAAACTCAGCTGACTGAATGACTTTTCAAGGTAGAGTGAGGATTGCAAAATTTGACCTTTCTCCAATGTAACGTGATCTCACAGTGTATATATGCAGGGAGTGTGCCCCCTGCAAAAACAATGGTGGCCTTTTTCTTTTTTGTTTTGTATTCGATAGGCAACTGATTGACAACTTGAGTTTAATCAGGTGCCTTTTGATAGATTGAATTGTAGGTATGGAAATATATTCTAAAACAGTTATCAAAGACCAGCAAGGTAAACTTCAGAGATCTGCTACATGTAAATGAATAATGTATGCACATGTTGTTTCTTTATTTTGGATCTGTGTAGAACTTTAAAATAGTTCCAGTGGGATGATAGTATTGTCTTGTATGTAATGATTTATGCCTGAAGACAGCTGAGAAATGATGCCAAATAATCTCCAGAAAGAAAACAAATAATATCTTCCTCAAAGTAGCTGACTGTACTGCACCTCCTGCCTCTATGGTCTCAGCTTTGCACATACCCAGTTCGTACATATATTGTCCTGGTTTCAACAAAAGTACCATTGTTTTTTTTGGGGGTGGAACTCATTATTTGCTACTTTATGTTTTTCAAGCAGCATTGTTTTAGGTTATTATGATTTAATCATGGGTAACCTACCACTAAGTATATTAATATTATAGTAAGCAACTTAGTGTAAACTAATCATCTAAGGTAGACCAGTAAAATGTTCTAAGATAGACAAGTAAAAAATACAGTTCAGAATAAGTAAAAATTGTCAGAGCACTAAGGCACGAGAAAATCAGTGGGATCCTGGGCAAGACTTTTCAAATGTTTCTGTAGCTGGTATTTAACATCATTAGGACAGTGCTCTGTCTTACTTAGCTGGTACCCTGATATAGAGTGTTACGGGTAACTCTGGATATCTGGTTTGATTAGGATACTGGAGAAGCAGACTGGGAAAATTGGAATAACTGTCTCACACTTGTTTCATGAGTCATGTGAGGTTCATGCCTCTATTATAAGACTACCAGCTACTGGCAGTGATAGTGAAGCAGCAGCAGCATGAGGGTCATGATGGGTGCCATGAAGCACTGCACCTGGATACAGGTGTATGTATGGGAGTAGACAGGTATCACTGAGTATATATTGTAGGCTTCCTTCTGCTGGTGCATCCATTGGCTGTTGTGTAGGGTGATGGAGTTTACAAGCATAAAAAAAAAATCCCTGTCAAATGATAACTGTAGCTGTGATCCCCAGTTATTGCTTCCTTCTCCCAGTATCCACAGATGTTTGAAAGAGGAGAGACTTAATGGGGCTGGGGATGGAGGATCTGTGGTCCTGGAGATGAGTGGAGACAGCCCTTGAAATGCTTCTTCTTTCATTTATGCTTTATTGAGTAATCCTGTTCCATCCTTGCAGTAAAGAAAACATCATGGACAAACTGAATGGCTGTAACATTTTCAGTCCTGCCACTAATACTCATGATAGATATGCAGCTATTAATGGCTGAATATGATCAAATACTAAAAACATTCCAGTTCAGAAGTTGTCAATATTTTTTATCAACACATGTAATGGTATTTATTTTCTTTTTATAAAGCAGACTTTTTATTTGAATACCCGATTTGTTTTTTTCTGAATGGATATAAATGCATGTTGACTACTTGTATTATTAGTCATGTCTGTAAAAATAAAACATTGTTCTAAAGAGGATCACCTTTCATGTACTGATGGAAGAATATTAAAAAAATGTCACAGTTGCTTTTAAAATACTGTAAAACTAAATGAAAGCATGTAGAGACATATAACTGCAATGTATATGCCCAGTAAATAACTATTTAATTAAGAAATAAGTAAGGGGCAAATAAATGATCATAAGTATTTGCATGTGTTTATATTGCTAAATGAGTATTATATTTTGTGTGTGTGTGTGTGTGTATATATATATATATATATATATATATATATATATATATATATTTTTTTTTTAATTTTTATTTTGTTCCTGTCTCTGTGTATTTATTTGAAGCTAACTGTTTGTGATGCCATTGAAAATAGAATTTCCCAGCTGCCAATTCCCATCTGATAGGTAAATAGATAAATAAATAGATAATGAATACAAATTGAGAAAACGTAAGCATGATTCTATTCAAATGGTAGACAAACAGCAACGGATTCACCAATAAGTGCCTCCCACCTCTTATTCGACAAGGCAAAATAAAAGCAGCTTATGAAAATAATACTCCGCTTTGAACTTTGCTCAATTCCAACACTTTATTCACAGCCGAACTACGCAAACATCAACACTGAACTCGAATAAAAATCCAAGCCAAAAAGTTAAAATCTAAATATTAATAATACTAAGTAGAGTTAAGCGCTTTTACCCGACATACTGGGCTTCCTCAGAACTACTAATTCATTCAACTGACATAGTTATGTTTTTAGGATCGTACATATGATATGATGTATTTATTATATTTTATATATACTTTATATATATTTACATCAATTAATAGTCAAGAAGTATCTACATAGAATATATTTTAGCATGACCATTATTTATAAGTTAGTTGCTTTAAATAGGACAGAGTGTTAGTATTAGTATTTACGCTGCTATATAGCGCGATGTAACCTATGCACTTACTTAATATGGCTATTTAGGTAATCTGATAGATTTAATCTTTTTATATATTTAGATATATTTATTTATTATATGGATATATAGTTCTATTGTACTAATTAAATATGTTTATTAAGGAGAAGATATGATATTGTATTACTTGATAGTATAAAAATTGAATGATGATTTATGCTGCTGTTGCTTTAAGCGAACTGATTAAATTTAAAAGTATTGGCACCAAAAATGTTATATAAGATGTCAGTTGAATGAATTAGTAGTTCTGAGGAAGCCCAGTATGTTGGGTGAAAGCGCTTAACTCTACTTAGTATTATTAATATTTTGTTTTTAACTTTTTGGCTTGGATTTTTATTCGAGTTCAGTGTTGATGTTTGCGTAGTTCGGCTGTGAATAAAGTGTTGGAATTGAGCAAAGTTCAGGAAGCGAAGTATTATTTTCATAAGCTGCTTTTATTTTGCCTTGTCGAATAAGAGGTGGGAAGCACTTATTGGTGAATCCGTTGCTGTTTGTCTACCATTCGGGTTGTAGCTGAGCTGAATAGCGATAATTCTATTCAAGCCTTTCCACAGATCTTGTTTTATCTCCCAATGATTGCAAGTACCAATTTTCAGATCCTGATAAAATACCCTGTGCCATTATGCATTTCAATGCTATATGTAAATCAACTCATGATCCAGACTTAGAAAAGTAATACACCAACAATGAAAAATAAAAGAGCCAAAATCTTGCCACCAACTGGTACAGATCCACAACATGAAGAACCACCAACTTCAGAAAATATATATCTACAAAAAAATGTTTATTCTTTTCTCTCTCTAGCTCTTCAGTGTGAACACCTTCAAGGAGTATAAAAACTGATTGCCAACAAGACATTTTATATCAAATAACACTCCATCATTAACCAATTAAAAATCTAATTGCATAATGAACTTATGTAATTAAACAAAACACTTCCAGTTTACTTCACCATTAAGTCCCGAAGGGACCACTGTATCATACTTTAAAATATACACAGATTCTTTGTACAAAAGTTTTTTCTTTAATAAAATGCCACTTTCATTTAGCAGCTTAATTTGTTCTAAAACACTACCCCTAAGCAATAAAAAATATTATTGTGTTTGGCTTTAAAATGTGCAGCAATAACCTTGACTTCCCTCTAATATCTCTAATGTGTTCCATAAACCTAACCCTAAATGTTCTTTTAGTTTCCCCTATATAGAATAAATTACAGTGGCATCTCAAAGCGTAAACCACCCCTTTACTGGTACATGAAAAAGTGCCTTTTGGGGTAAACCTGATTTTATTAATATATTCAAAAAAGCCCACTATATGTTGACATACCATGCAATTGTTACAACTTTTACTTCCCATGTAGCTAGGGCTACTGATAAGATTTATGTTTGTAAAAACAAATTTTCCATATGTAAGCATGTCTTTCAAATTTTTACCCCTCTTGCATGAAATCGAAGGTTGCATAGGAAATATATTACACCAAACTTTTATCTTTCAATAAAAAGTTCCAATAGTGTTTAACTATACTAACAATTTCATTACTTATAATATTGTAAGTAGAAACAAAATATACCTTTACTCTTTTACTGTTCTTACTGGCAACATGTCCTCCCTTAGAAACAGCCCCCCTCTAAAACAGATTTTACCTCATCTGTACTAAAAATTTCATCTTTTGCTTCCTTTACAATTTTGAGACTATATCCTCTGTCCAAAAACATTTTAGCTGACTTGGAAATTTCCTTCTGAAGCTTTATTTGATTACTACAAATTCTAGATAGCCTTAAAAATTCACCATATGGGAGTGATGTTATAGTCTGTGGGGGGGGTGGCAACTAAAAGCATGGAGGTATTGACTACCGTCTATTTATTTTATTTATTTTATTTAACATTTGTTGACCGGGAATGTCCCACTAGGTTCCACAGAGCCTGTTTTCAGCGGAGGCCCGGGGAGAAATGCTCCAGATGCATATCTTTGGAATGTGGGAGGAAACCGGAGTACCCGGAGGAAACCCACGCGAACACAGGGAGAACATGCAAACTCCATACAGAAGGCACCCCAGCTGAGAATCGAACCGGAGAACCTCTTGCTGTGAGGCGACAATGTTAACCGCTGCACCACTGTGCTGCCCATAATAACCCGTCTATAAATTTCCTATGTACCCCAGATGAAATGGTACCATCCACCATGCCCTCCAAAGTTAAATCTAACTATATAACCTTATTGTCATACTGTAATCCATCAAATGAAAGATTGTAAGAGTTCTGTTGTAAATCTTCAACAAAGTCAGTAACTTTGTTATAACCCCCTTCACAAATAAAAATGAAATCATCTATGTAACAAAAATAGAATTTAACATGTTCCTTCACAAATCTGTTTATATAAACACTCAACTTCAAATTGTGCCATAAAATGATTAGCATACATGAGGACAAAATATGCCCCCATGGCTGTACCTTGTTTTTGTCTTATCAAAGCTAAAATAGTTATTTCTTAGACAAAAAAAAATCCACCAATTCCACAATGTAATAGGACAGTGGTTTTTCTCCTAAATAATACAACAGGGAATGTAGGCCATCTTCATGTTTTATAGAGGTGTAAAGATTTTTCACATCTAGTACTATCCAGTACATATTCTTGTTCCAAACTAAAGGAGAAATTTTGTTAAAAAAAAATCAAAGCTATCTTGTACGCAAGATGGAATTTTCTGGGCATAAGGAAGAAGCAACCCATGTAACACCAGGTCTATATTGTGTAGAAAATAACTGCATGCCGAAATAGACCTACCTGGTGGGTTATGCATGCTTTTATGTAATTTAGGTAGGCAGAAAAAAAATAGACAATTCACAACCTTTGGTTGCACATTTTTTCTGTACATCCTCTCGTGTAAAATAGCCCTTATTTAATAAATTTTGGAACTCTACTTTAGCTTTTTCATATAACTTATTTATTATTTATGTATTTATTTATTTATTTACATGTGTTGACCGGGAGTGTCCGACTGGACGTAGGTCCATTTTCAGTGGAGGCCCAGGGAGAAAAGCTCCACAGTTAAAATAAACAGACAGTAGTTACATTGGATTACATAGTGATTAACAATTTAACATAGCAATTAATTACAAACATATTTACAGATGAAGAACATAGTACATCAGTAGACAACTAGAATCTTTATCTGCAAAGTACATAACAGACATTAACAAATGTTACAATAAGAAGTTCCTGCTGTATAATAAGTACTAGGCTTATGAACATCTGAACTTGCTATAATCAAGGTAGTTAGTGGGGTGGAAAGAAAGGTAGTGGTTGGATGGGCTGGGTGATATTACAGTGGGAGTTGCAAGGGCATAGCCAGCATGTTTTTAGGTGCACTTTTAGTAAAGTTTTGAAGTGGGTGCATGATGGTATGGAGGTAATTGTGGGTGGGAGGGAGTTCCATAATTTGGCTATGGCGCAAGAGTGCTTCACCAGCAGAGTTATTGGCTTTAGTGATCTGCAAGTGATTTTTGTTGCTGGATCTTAGTGGTCTGGTGGTGCGATAGTATTGGAGTGGATTCTGATGGGATTGGACATTTAGTGGATGGTTTACTAGTTTGTGGGCGAGTGATAATTGATATCATTGAAGGAGGTGAGAGAGTTCAAGCCAGCCCAGTTCAGCAAGTGAGAGACAGTGGTGACTACGGTAGGATGCCCCTGTGATGAATTTGGCAATTTTGTTGTAGCAGGTCTCTAGCTTGTTTAGATCACATTGCCTTAGGTTGGTATATATTGGAGAGGCATAAAGCAGGGTGAAGATAAGGTGGGAGTTTGCTATTGAAATCTTTGCTGCTTTGGTGAGATGTTGCTTATCTCTGTATAACGCTCCTAGTTTTTTGTGGACTTTTTTTATGGTCATGGATATGTGAATGTCAAATTTTAGTTTATTGTCTATTTCCACTCCTAGCAATTTGGTGTGTTCAGTTGGGTATATAGTGGTGGTGTCTTTTGCTGTGATGTTAAAGTGAGAGTTGTTTTGAGTATGTTTGGTGGGTTGGAAGATGAGTAGTTTAGTTTTGTTTGGGTTGAGTATTAATTGGGCATCGGATAACCAAGTTTCAACAGAGGAAAAGGCTTCCTGTGTGACTTTTTGCAGTTTGGGTAGGGACTGGGCTGAGCAAATGATGGTTGAGTCATCTGCATATTGTATGAGTGTGCCATGTTTGGTGGCAGAGGCTAGATTATTGGTGAAAACAGAGAAGAGTAGGGGTCCAAGGATGGATCCTTGGGGAACCCCTATGGAGACAGGTAGTTGGGGAGATATGTCATTCTGCCATACAATAGATTGTTGGCGGTCAGACGGGTAACTCTGAAACCAGTTGGTGACTGATTGAGAGAAGGATAGGTTATTGAGGACAGAGATAAGTTGTTTGTGTGGGACCTTGTCAAATGCTTTAGATAGGTCTAGGAAAGTAGCAGAAGACAGATAGCCATTGTTTTTATGCTGATGGATAATGTTAGTAAAGGAGAGTAAGGCAGTGGTGGTGCTATGGTTTGGTCAGAAACCATGCTGAGTATTGGAATGGAGGTTGTTAGTAAGGAGGTAGTCTGAGACCTGAGTGTATATGCATCTCTCTAGTATTTTGGAGAGTGGAGAGAGAATAGCTATGGGGCGGTAATCGGTTAGTTCTGTGGAGGAGCCGCCTTTGTGGAGGGGAATTATATGTGATACTTACCACAGTGTGGGAACGTAACTTTCTGACAGAGATTGGTTAATCAAGATGGATACTGGGTAGGCCAGAGCATCAGCTGCGATTTGTAGGTATTCACTTGGGAGGTTGTCTGCTGCTAATTTGGTGGGCTTAAGTTTAGTTAAGAGTTTTTTTATGTTGGAGGTAGGTACAGGAGAAAAAGAGAGGGCAGTGGGGAGATTACTAGTTGAAGGTGTGGGTTGGAGGGGAGGGGGTTGTGTTGTTTAGCTAGTGATACTATGGTTTGTGTGAAGTGTGTGTTGAATGAGGTAGCAATATTTTTGGAGGAGTGAGGGATGTTAGGAGGTGGGATACTGACTTTACCTGGGTGGAGGATGGAGTTTATGGAGGACCAGAATTGTTTGGGGCTGTGTTGGGAGGAGTCTAGGGCAGACTGGTAGTATTGGAATTTGTCCTGTTTTTATTAGCTTTTTAACTCTATTGCGTAGTTCTAGAAATTTATGTCTAGTTGAGGGGGTTTTGGTTTAGCGCCAGTGCTCCCAGGCTTTATCCCTGTTTTTCATTTCTGACTTCGTGGTTTTCTGTAGCCATGGGGAGGGTTGTGCTTTCGTTCTGGAAAGTCTTATGGGGGCATGGTAATTAAGGATGCTCATGGAGGTAGTATTAAAAAATTCAACTGCGTCATCAAGACTGTGGTACTTTAGAGGATGCCAGTTACATTCTATGAGGGATGAGATGAATGTGAGTGGGTTAAAGTTTAGTTTTTTACGTATTTGATGGTAGATGACAGGTTTAGCTTGGTATAGGTATTTTTTGAGTAGGAATGTTGGGGAGTGATCACTGAGGCTATCTAATAAGCAGCCTATTATATATGACTGGGGGCTCTTACTGACTAGTATCCAATCCAGGGTAGTGTGCTTGCTGGAGTTTTTATTTATCCTGGTTGGCGACTGGACTAGTTGGGTGAAGCCATGAAGGTTTATATGATGGGTTGGATTGTTGCCAGAACAGGATTGCCAGTCAATATTGAAATCACCTAAAATGATAGTTTCTTGGGAGAGATGGTGGGTAGACCAGCTGAGGAGGTTTTCTAGTGGAGGGATGTTTTGGCCAGGTGGGAAGTTGCATTCGATTATGTTGATGGTGTTGTTTTGGTTTATTTTGAGGTTGTTATATATTATTTCTTCATTGCCTATTTGTGGAGCTGATGATTTTAAGATCTGGATGTTTAGATGCTGTTTAAATATTATAGCTACACTGCCTCCTTTCTTGTTTAGCCGGTCTACTCTTAGTATGCCGTAACTGGTAGGGAGTATTTGCTCACTGTTAATGTCAGGTTTTAGCCAGGTTTCTGTCAGGATGACTATATCTGGGGAGTACAAGTCTATGGTGGCATGGAGTTCATGGACTTTGTTGGATATACTTCTAATATTTAGGCTTAGTAGAAGGAACTCACGTAGCTTTCTATTGGCTGTGATATGGGAGAAGTTGTGGTTTCTAGTCGGATTATGAGGATTGGGGTTGGAGATGGTAGGGACAGGGTTGGGGTGGATGTCTCCACTTGGGGATAGTTTTGATATGCATGAGGTTATTAGTTTTCTCAGTTTTAGAATGTGTTTGTTTATTAGGGAAACTTTATGATTGTGCTCTGTGGGTAATATGTATGGTGGGAAGGTTACTATGTTAAGTTGTAGGGATGCTTTATGTTTGAGTAACATAGTTGGTAGAATATGCGGGGGGTGCATAGGGATGGTTCTTGAGTTGGTGGGAGGGGAGCTGAGTGAGGGTGAGACACGAGTGGTAGTGTGAGTAGTAGTACAGTGGTAGTGGTTGAGTAAGGGAATGATGGAGCTTTGGTAGGATGTAAGATATGCAAGGAGAGTGCATGCAGTGAGCATAGGTGTAAGGTATGCTTGTACATGTTAGTTGAGGAGGTGTGATAGTAGTGGGAAAATGGAGGAGGTAGTGTTGGGTTAGCACTGTGGTTGGCTATTGGAAAGATGGGAGGGGTTTGTGAGTGTAATAAAGGTAGGACCACTGGGGGCCGGGAGGTAATAGGGGGCAGGGTGGGGAGCGAAGCGGGTAGAAACCCTGTTAGTTGCTCTTATGAGGGGGCTGGAAGCAATCAAGTAACAGAGTAAACTGATAAATGAGCATATGATAGTGACAAAGGGTGGTTGTAGTTTTAAAAATGGTGCCTGCCACAGGTAATATTTATTAACTTTAGGATTGGCTTAAGGTAAACAGAGAAGGGATGAGAAGGAGAACAAGGGTGTGAGCAGACAGTTCTTTTGTACTGCTGCTAATGAGCCAAAGCAAAGACAAGTTTGTGTTTAAGAAACAATCAGAATTGACCAAGGACTAACTTTATGTCACTTGTCTCATAAACCTCCTTATCCATCAGATGGTCCAAACACATTTTGTAATATTGCATTACATGCATAATTACAATTGTATTGCCCTTGTTGGCTGGTTTAATAATTAAGTCCCTTCTACCTCTAAGGTCCTGCTCATTTGACGTTAAATTGTACCTAAATATTATGTCTGTCTTTATTCAATTTCCTACATACATTGTTGAAAGCAAAGTTTACCACAGAACTAAAATGTGAAACATTCTCATTGTAAAAGGGAGGAATAAACTTGCTTTTATAGGGAACACATGATGTATTAATCAAACAATGCACATTGCTTATTAAGGGTTCAGAAACTACATCAAAGTAATAGTTGCAATATTTATGATGAAACATAATGTAAGGTTCATCTTCAAATGTGAGGTCATGTTCTGAATATTACAAGAGTTCTATCCATATATATTAGACTAAGTGTATCTGTTAACACTGTTTATATAGTCTACCCAGTTTTTGATCCAGTTGTGTAAAGATGTTTAAGGAAAAATTAAAGCAACCACGTATCATGGGATAAAGCAATAAAGCCGTGACAAAAATCCACATGATCAAGGTTTGGTTGGTGACATGGACATTTTATTTATTTATTTAACATTTGTTTACCTGGAAAGTCTGACTTGGAATGAAGCCAGTTTTCAGTGGAAGCCTGGGGAGAAATGCTCCAGATGCATGTCTTTGTAACTTGTGAGGAAACCGGAGCACCCAGAGGAAACCCACATGAAAGCAAGGAGGACATGCAGAAGGCACTCCAGCTGAGAATCAAACTGGAGAACCTCTTGCTGTGAGGCAACAATGCTACTGCTACACCACTGCACCATTAGAATAGCTGGGCGTGGAAAGACAGACGTGAGCTGCCAATGCTAGTATGCCCATTCTCAGGACAGGGAGTCAGCTCTGACTCATTGCATTGGTGATACCTGCAGTAATGCAGGTGTATCACCTGCAGCATGAGCCTAGTGAGACCATACTGCACACAGCTGTATTGCATACACTGAGAGCTGGCATTTGTGGTAGCATTCATGCACCCTCAAGTATTAGTGGAGTTCACAGAAGGAGCTGATAAGAAGAGGTAAGAGCCTTGAATCAAAATCATCATTCTTCCTCAAAGTTCCAATGCGTTCAATCCTCTTCCCCAAGGGAACAAATGAGGCATAGACCTCTCACTCAGGGTGTCCCTAGGAAAAAAATGAACCATAGCATTCTCACTCATGGGAAGCAGATGGGTCTCTTGAGTTATCAGAAAGAATAGCTTGATAGAAGTAGATCAGGAAAGTAAACAAAGCTAAACATGTCAGCAGACATTTTCTTATTGGCAAATTGGCCAGCATTACTAGGGTCAGTATATAAAATGTGTGTTAATGGCTATAAAACAGAGGCAAAGATTGGTAATTGGTGTAAATGAATACAACAGCAATTCAGAATATAAGTGAAAGCGCACAGCAAAAAGCAACCAACAACAGGAAAAAAAAAAAACAAAAGCCAGCACTCTCCAAACCAAATCCAAAAATGTATTTTTATTTAGTCAGTCTAAAAAACATATACCAGTTTTGGCAACAGCCTTCCTCAGTATGGTAATACAATTCAAACGTTCAGAAGTTACTTATCACTTCCTTGAAAATGAACTCACAATTCCTTGGGCTCACATTTAAAGACATATATATATATATATATATATATATATATATATATATATATATACACAAAACTTAAACTAATATTCATTTAAACTAGGAGAAAATAAAAATAAATGAATGACCAATGCATTTTGCATGCATATTTATTCAGCAATGCATCATAATAAAGAGAAGAAGGTTCTAATAGTAGATGGCTTATCCCACATGAAGACTGTCTTTCAGGATGTGGGGATATTTACTAAGCAACCCCTTTGTTGGATAACATATGTTTCAAAAGCAGATGTCCAGAAACTGATGTGTTAAACTTGGTAACCATTTGAAATACTGGGACCCACTAGAGCCTGGGTCACAGAGATTGAATGGCCGAAAAAACAGACTTACATATACCAAGTCCAAGATGGCCATTTCTCAAAATATACCCTTTTCTTTGAGGTATGATGATCTCGGAGCTGGTATATACAAGTTCAGGGGAGTGGGTGGACTTGACCCTCCTGCAAAAAGGAAGTTAAAGGAGAAGAGCGATTTTCGAGATTCACTCTTTTCCTGTTTTTTAGGTCTTTTTTTGTTCAGCTTGTTGTGACTTGACATTTCCAGTGTCGAAATTTCAATAGGGAGCCATTAAATTCTTTTTCTAAAATCTCTCATTGTTTTTTAAAAAAACAGTGAGAGATTCCCATATGGCATATTATTTACTTACTTGCTCACTAGGAATGTCTGACTCAATATGTAACCCATTTTCAACAGAGGCCTGTAGAGAAATTATACAGTAATAAGGTTTGTAAATAACACAGAATGGAACATTAAAAAAAGAAAAATACCTTATGAAAAATGTACAGATACTGTTACGTATAAATGAAATATATTCAGCTGTATAATAAATGTCTGGTGCATGTAGAGTAACTTGGATTGCTTTAAAGCATGCCAGTTTTGAGGTTATGTTAAATAAGTGCAATAGATAAGTGAAAATGACATGAAACCAGTTGTTATAAGTATAGTATGAAGCAGAACTGATATACTTAAAATGTGAAGTCAGTGAGCTATAAATGATACCAGTTAGTTACAATAGATGTCTTTCCATATCACCGCTGCCTTGGCAAAATGCTTCTTGAAGGTATTTTTCCTGTCATATTTAATTATTTGTGTTTGTTTGTTTGTCATTTTGAATCATTTCAATCTCACCTGAAATAATACTTTACTGAATCATGGCCATGCTGCTGTACATTGCAGGATTAAGCTTTCTCCACAGTATGATACTTTTTCTTGGCACAGGCTTTATAAGTAAACATAGAAATGCTGCTTGGCACAATCAAGTACAGTTGTGTAAAATCTTACCTTCACAGTAGATGTCCTTCTCTTCACTGTTGCAGTATTCTTCACATAAAGGATCTCCTGCCAAGGATAACCCAACGTATGGCCAGTATCTCAAAGCCTTCAGTTCTTATAAGCACCATACATCACACACATGATGTAGGGCATAAAGGTGACATACGGATGCAGATACTGAGAACTTCTTTGCTGCCAGTCTGAACATCAGTATCAAACATCGATCTGAACACCCTTCTGCTGTACTTGTTGCCAAGCCATCTCATCAGATAAGTGCCCTGCCAGGGTTTCGTCACTTTCTTTTTTTATTGTTGTTGCCATTATATCCATGTTGTCCAGAAAGGAAAAATGTCAGTGTGGGAGGCAGATTACCCATAAAGACTATCACCACCAGTGTCTTTTTTGTTTGGGTACTTTGACAATCATACACAGCATTCTGTCTGCCAGGTGTTTGTGCCTAATACCCTACATAGTCACCTGTAGTCTTTGTCTATATACCTGGAGAACCAATGTCTTAAATTATTGGCTCAGGGTGCTATGGCAGAATCCTCCCATCCTGAGAACCAGCCTTCTGCCAAGAAGGCCAAAAAGTTAGGCCAATCCACCTGCTGTCCAAACTTTCCTGGAGGTCTCTCTCAAGCCTGTTGAAAGCACAGAGGACCATCCAATGCCTGCTCCAGATTCTTCTGCTACAACCCCATCAGAGACTGGCATGGATTTGGCTTCAGGCATCTGTGGCTGACATTGAGGGGGAACTTCATCTGATTATATCTGAAGGACAAACGGTGATTCCTCAGACCTTAGTGAGGGAGGAGATTCCTACAACCATTATAGAATCGCGTTAGGGGTCTGACCCTCTGAGGGTGTCTCAAGCAGACATCCTCCAGAAGAAGAACCAAAATGAGCATATTAACCCTGTTGTGGAGGATCCCCAACATAAATGGCAAGAATTCAGTCAGGGTTTATTTAACACTTTGTTGGTCTTGAAGCCACCTCAAGGGGGTCTCTGTTCCTACTCCTCCCTGGTCTTCCACTCCACTCAAGAGGCCTAAGGAATTGGATTCGCTCAGATTCTTCCCATATCCATTCCTCCTTGGACTGTGGTTCAAAGGAGGAAGATTCCTTAAGTCCAGATTCCCCTTTGGAAGAGCTGTCCTTTGGGGATACCATTGCCGGTATGATGGACTATTTTAAGTGGGATTGTTCTCAAGTCTCTGATATTAAAAAGGAATTATGAGCTTCTGTGGATGGAGTCTCCCAAACCATCTGCTGTTCCTCTTGTTCTGACTGCTCTTTTTGATACCTTTTCAGCAGCTTCTTTAGCCCCTGACTCTCAGCCTTCTGCACCTGAGAAGCCAGATAGGTTCTATAATGTGCCTGAGTAGTGCTAATTTCTTTATAAATGCCCTACTGCTCACCCTTCTGTAGTATCAGTCTCTTTTGACAAACCATCCAAGTTGTTGCCCTCTACCAAGCTGTTGCCTTCTGGTAAAGACAGTAGGGTCATTAAAAAACACTGCTGCCACTTTGTCCTTTAGAGACTTTAACTACTAGACTCATATGACCAGGTACATTTTGGCTATCCTTTCTCAGGTTTCTAAGGTGATTTCTGACCTTCCTAAATTTGAGAGGAAGGCATAAACCCTTTCCCTTCTGGGGTCCACTTCACAGATTGCCCACCATTCAATCAGATACAGCTAGGATACAGCTGATGCCTCTTCTAGGGCTGCTACCTGTTTTCACTTATGAGGCGTTATTCCAGGCTTTGTCTTCAGGCTTTGCCTGATGGCATTAAGGGCGAACTTTTGGATGCTCCTTTGGATAACAAGTCTTTTTGGATCTGTTGAAGATGACTTTTTCATTCCCTCTCAGACAAGGGCAAACCCTTTCAGGGGCTGAACATATTTTTATTTCTCCCATTCCCAAGTGTCAGAGGAACTATCCTGCCAAATCTGCCTTTATTGGTAGGCAATCTCGTCCTCCTCCCAAGGGCAAGAAAAGTTCTAGGCATGTGCCTCTGGCTGTCTGCTCAGACTTCTACTTCCCAGAAGCCTTCTTTTCAGGACAGGTCGGGTTCTATTTGATGGTTTGCTTCCTCTTTCCCTCTGTCTTGCCTTGTCTCTTCCAAATTGGCTATAAATCACTTTTGACTCATTGGTTTTCTCCATTATCCTTCAGGGATATTTTGTGGTTTTGAAGTCCCTTTCTCATTTTTCAAGCATTTCTCAATGTCCTTGGGAACAGCTCTCTCATTTCCCAGTGGTTCTTCACTCTTTTGGCTCAGGGCACCATTCAAGCCATGTCTCACAACCAGGTAGGAAGAAGGGATTTTATTCCAGAATGTTTATGGTCCCATGAAAAGAGGGTACATGGCGACCAATTCTGGATCTTTCCCTGCTGAACACCTTTCTCAAGATTCCTTCCATTTAGATGTTATCCCTCCAGATATTGTTTGCTCTGTCTTCCGAAGGCCTTTCTGGTGTCTGTGGATCTCAAGGATGCATACCTTCACATCCCCATCCATTCTCTTTTCAGGAAATTTTTACATTTCTTTGTCTCTTCCTTACATTTTCATTTCTCTGCTTTGCCCTTTGGTCTCTTTACTGCCCTAAGGGTATTTACCAAATGCCTCACTCCTGTCATTCTTTTTGCAGTTTTTGAGGTATTCTGATTTTTTCCTATCTAGATATTCTGCTTATTTAAGCTCTTTCTCCCAGCAGTCTGCTTCAGATTCTCCAGTTTACTACTTGCCTATTACACAGTCTGGAGTTCAACATAAACCTCCAGAAACCAGTCCTGATGCTGTCCCAGGAACATATTTTCGTCAGCTGTAGGCTTCAGACAGTTCCCATGTTGGCATCTCTGACTTCCCCATGGTTCTGTCTTTAATAACCTTTTTTCAGTCCCTTCTTCCTCTGGCATCTTTCATGGCCAGGGAATTTCTCAGGGTCCTGGTGTTCATGGCCTCCACCATTCCCATGATCCCTCTTGCCAGGCTCCATATGGAGAAATGTCAGTGGTAACTCAAATCAGTGTGGCTTCAACATTGCCACCCTCGGGAGTTCCTGGTACCTGTACTTCCCTGTCTCAAGCTTGAGCTTTAGGAGTGGATTCATAAACTTTCTCCCAACTTGGGGCTTCCTTTTCAAGCTCCAGTTCCCAGTCAGGAGCTCTTTACAGATGCTTCAGACAAGGGGGGAGTGCCTCCTGTGATCCCCTAAAGGATCAGTGTCTCTGGCCTCCTCATCAGAGGTCAGACCCCATCAACATAAAGGAGATGAGAGTTCTGCTTCTGCCTCTGCAAGACTTTCATTCCCTGTTTCATCTCGGATCCCTCAAAGTTTTCACAGACAATATCACAGTGATGTGGTATGTCAACAAGCAAGGGGGGCACACAGTCCTATCTTCTTTTCAGACTAGCTCTTCATGTCTGGAATGTAGCTATTCGGTATCAAGTGACTCTTCGGGCAGTTTACAATCCTTCAAAGCACAATCTAATGGCAGACTCTTTGAGCTGGTCCAGCACACAAGCTCACAAATGGATGTTTCACAGAGATGTGTTCTTGAACATTGTCCATCAGTGAGATATTTCTCAGGTAGATCTTTTTGCTTTACCTCAAAACAGACAGCTGTCTCTGTTATGTTATACAGTCCCAAGTTCTCTGGCTTGGAAAGCGGATGCTTCTAGACACCCTCCCCCTTCCTCTGTTGCCTCAAGGTCTATACAAGATTAGGCAGGACTCTACCTAAATCATGCCAGTGATTCCTTTTTTGGCCCAGGCAGCATTGGTTCCCCCTTCTTTCTCACTTGGCCAGGGGCAGTCACCACAAGTTACCTCACGGGGTGGGTCTTCTCACACAAGAAAAGGGGTCTCATACTCATTCTCACTTGTCCAGTCTTCAAATGACACTGTGGGTGATAGGGTTTTGATCCCTTCTAGGCACCTCTTTTTTGAGGACCTGCTTCAGGTTCTGCAGGTGGCCAAAAACCCATTACCTGGAAATCATATATGTCCAAATGGAAAATATTTTCTGTCTAATGCCTCTCTCACCATTAGGATCCTCTATCAATGGAGGTTCCCTTGGTTCTCTGTTATTTGTGTGGTCTGCTTGGGTCAACATATTCTTCATTGAAAGCTCATCTGTCACCAATCTCTGCTTGTTTGTCCTTAAAAACTCCTCTGGCCTCTAGATTTAACATTAAGCAATTACTTAAAGGCATCTTCATATCAGGCCTCCCAGGAAACCTATTCCCCTTCTTGGGGCATCAGTTTTGTATTTGAAAAACTGACCCAAGCTCCTTTTTGAATCTGCTTTCCCAGCTTCCTTGCAACAATGTACTTGGAAGACTGTTCTATTTTTGGGTCTTACTTCAGCCAAGAGAGTGTCTGAGCTCCAGGCTGTCATAGCTGTTACTCCCTTTTTAGTGTCTTTCACTAAGACAGGGTGTCTCTTCATATTAATCCTTCTTTTATGCCCAAGGTGGTCAATGAGTTGTCCTTCCTTCCCTTCCTTTTCTTCTTCTTCCCCACCCTTGCCAATGAGAAGTTTCTTCATCTTGCATTATAGACTACAATATTATTTAAATAAAAATGTTTTTTTTTTTTTTTTTTTTTTTTTTTTGCAAATATGAGCAGCTTTTCATCTCTTTTAAGGCCATTTCCTTTTGTTGTTCTTTCAATGACAAATGTCTTTCCTCATCTGTAAATGCACAATCTACTAAGGCAGATGCCACCTCTGGTGCCTTTTTCAAGGGTCTGGATACCAGTTCTATCCATGAGGCTGCTGCTTGGTCCTCTGTTTCACTAAACATGACAAGTTTTTTCAGTTCTGAGTATCTGCATCCGTGGTCACCTTTATGCTGTATGTCATGCATGAGGAGCATGTGTGTGACATGCACTGCCTATAAGAGCTGAAGACTTTGGTATACTGGCCAGATGTTGGGCTATCCTTGGCAGGAGATCCTTTATATGAAGAATACTGCAACAGTGAAGAGAAGAACATCTACTGTTATGGTAAGATTTTACACAACTGTACTTGATTGTGCCAAGCAGCATTTCTGTGTTTACTTATAAAGCCTGTGCCAAGAAAAAGCATCATACTGTGGAGAAAGCTTAATCCTGTAATGTACAGCAGCATGGCCATGATTCAGTAAAGTATTATTTCGGGTGAGATTGAAATGATTCAAAATGACAAACAAAACAAATACAAGTAATTAAATATGACAGGAAAAATGCCTTCAAGGAGCCTTTTACCAAGGCTCTAGAGAGACAAGAAATTTTGTGTATTTTCCACTTGTTCATGAAGCTTTTTTATCTGTGGCAGTTGTATTTAATCAGAGATTTAAATGATTGAAGGTTATGTATCAGTCAAAGAGACAGAGAAATATAATTCTAGGCCTTAAACAAATTCTTTGAGTAGAGTGCTTCTCCAACAGTATTGTAAGCTTTATTTACAGCAAATACACAGGGGTTTATTCCAGGATATCTGCTGTATGATATTATTTAAGGGTAGGCATTTGTCTGGTGTCTCTGTAAAATTATGGACAATAAGTCATGTGCTTGAATAAGTCAGTCTAGTTTTTTTTTTTTTTTTAGGACTAAGCCGTGAAGAGACTTTGGTATGTGATTAATGGCAAATGTAGCTGTTGTATTGTAGCATTGTTCTAATTATTTTTTTAATTGTAGCATACAGGTCTGTAAAGATAAAAGCAGTGTATAGTAGTGTTGGAAGACGTTATACTGAATCAGTATAAGTAGGATAGTGCCCATCTCACTTAAGTAGTGTTTTCTGATCAGCATTTTTGACTATTTGCTGTATATGTATGTCAAATTTCAAGTTGTCTACAGTATCAATGAGTGCCAGAACCACAGGGTGTGGGGGTGAGAGACCCCACTTTAAACAGCCCCCCAATGTGCCCTGAAACTGCTGCTGGCATAGCAATTACATGGAAACATTCTCACTGGCATTTTCAAGGTAATTACAGGCTTAAGCAGCTGTAAAAAGATAATTTGAGTAATAAATCATCATCTTCCAGCTGCCCTAGCATAAGGTTAGCATGGAAATGCCCTGAAAGTATTTTTTTGAGGCATAACGATCAACTTTTCCTCAGGTATTTTAGACAAACCAAAACTAACACAAGGAATGAAAAGTGAAAACCAGGGACAGTTTTTAAATATTATTAATTCATTTAAAAATGTAATAGAGCAGGTTTTACATCAAAATGCATTTTCTGAATAACAGAAATATAAAACTTTAATGTCTGGTAGTAGTAACTGGTTGTAATCCTCAGCATACCGCTGAACTTTTGCTTAGTAATTCTGGACAAAGCCAAAAATAATTGGGGATAAAGGGCTCCTGAGAGCACCCCAGCGTTACCAGGCTATACCTCGTATCATGCTTTTCGGCCCAAAAACCCAGGCCGAACCACAAAGGGAGGGGGAGTGTCCATATTCATCAAGGACACCCACACCTCCAGGTTAGTAGCAATACATGAAGCATCAGAGACCATACACGTGCAACTAACCATAGGCAAAACTGCTATACAACTGGTAGCATGTTACAGACCACCCTCCCAATCTCAAGAACCCCACTCAGCCTTCCTGAAGACATTGGAGGATATGAATGCATCACAAAATACCATCATACTGGGAGACTTCAACTACCCAAACATAGATTGGGTACATTATTCTAGCCCTAATACCCTAGCCCAAAGGTTCCTGGAATTCATAAATTCAAATGCACTGGAACAACTAGTCACCTCTCCCACTAGGGGAGATAATATACTAGACCTGATCATCACAAACATGGGGACAAAATGCTCCACACCGGAAGTATACCCCTCACTAGTGAGATCTGACCACAAACTAATCACCCTGGATATACATATCCCACCTCCACCCCCAGGACGAAAGACCACAGTGAAAAACTTCTCAAAAAGCAGACTTCACTCTTCTTAAGACTGAGATGGTATCCTTTAAGCCCACTGTGCCAGTGGATACCACATCCCACAATGCCGAATCCTTCACAAATGCTTTCTATGGACATCTCCAAGAATGCATGATCATGCAATCCCAAATAAATCCAAGTCCCTCTCCACCAAAGGCAAGCGTCCTGTCTGGTGGACCTCAGCCATTAACAAATTGTATAACAAAAGAAGGAAGCTACTGCACGTCAGAGCAAAATCCCATGAAGGGAGGACATCTCTGATCAACATTAGCAGAAAACTACGTTCTCTCATAAAAACATCTAAGGCCAACTTTGAGAGAAAAATCGCTAAGGACACTAAAGATAACCACAAAGCCTTCTTCAGCTATGTTAGAAACCTGGGCGGAAACCCTCAGATATGCTCAGAGTTGGTTCACAACAACAAAAAATACACTGAACCCACAGATATTGCCAACATTCTGGCTGACAGGTTCAGTGCAAATTTCTCCCCTCCCTCACCCCCAAAAGAAGAAATACAGCTGAACGTAATCTCCCTGTCATCTCAGATGTCCAAGTGAGAACCGCCCTAAACAAAGCTAAAAACACAGCATCAATGGGACCTGACGGTATCCCGGGTTGTATGTTACGTGAACTCCAAGAGGAGCTAAACTCACGCATAAAAATGCTATTTAACCTTAGCCTTACTTCGGGATATGTACCTGAATACTGGCGTACAGCAACAGTATTCCCACTCCACAAAGGGGGTGCCTCTACAGACCCTGGAAACTACCGCCCCATAAGCTTAACCAGCCTGGTCTGCAAAGCTATGGAAAGAATCATTATGGAACTCATAAACAGAGACATAGGGGACCTACAGACACTTGACCCCACCCAGTTCAGCTTTGTAAAGGGCAGATCCTGCCTTTTGAACCTGGTTGACTTTTTTGAAACAGTCACTAGAGCCATTGATGAGGGCAAAGCAAGTCCATACAGCCTACCTGGACTTGGCTAAGGCCTTCGACACAATACCCCACTCAGGCATCATAGATAAGCTCAGCAGCTTAAACGTAAACCCTTATGTCACTAGATGGGTTGCAAACTGGCTAAAGGACAGAACCCATAAAGTTAAAATCGCTGGAGCAATGTCAGACTCAAAGCCAGTCACAAGTGGTGTCCCACAGGGATCTGTCCTGGGACCCCTCTTGTTCAGCATTTATTTCTCAGATGTTAAAGCAAACATGGGAGGGCTGTGGCTGACAAAGTTCACAGATGACTGCAAACTAGGCGCCATAGTCGATACACCAGCGGACACATACATCCTACAAAAAGGCCTCACAGAAACGGACAACTGGTGCCGGAGTCATGGCCTTAAACTAAATGCCAAAAAATGTATAGTCATCTCCTTTGGGAAAAACAAAGTACCCACAAATTATCACATAGACAGCAACCCACTGAGTACAGAAAAAGTAATCAGAGACCTAGGGACCCAAGTCGACAGCGACCTCTCATTTGACACCCACGTTGCCAAAGTGGTTAGAAAAACATTCTACCTTGCACACCTCATCATGAAGGGATTCACATCCAGATCCAAGGATGTCATTGTACCCTATACTCCTCCCCCATCAGACCCATGATTGAGTACAATGCCCCATTTGGTATGCACCTCACCCGGCATTTGCAACAGCTGGAGAGACCACAAAAGTACCTCACTAAGAGGATCAAGGGTCTCCAACATATGTCTTATTCTGCCAGACTAAAGAAACTTCAGCTCTATTCAGTAGCATACCGCCTGCTCAGAGGTGATCTCTGCCTGACGTACAAGGCCATGTCCAATCAGGATCTGATGGACATGCTCCACCTCAAAAAATCCAAATCCATCAGGAACACGAGAGCTAAAGACTTAAACCTCGGCACAAGTATGAATAGGACATGCTGGAGGGATAGATTCATAACCCAGAGGCTTCCCATGCTTTGGAACAAGATCCCAGTTTGTATTAGGCAGTGCCCCTCACTGACTCTCTTCAAGAGAAATATTGATGAGTGGATGGGAGATCGTAAGTTTACCCCAGGGGTCACATCTGTGTCACTGCTAGACAGGGGCACAGTAAACTAATTCTATTATATAAGGGGACCTTCATTGTGTCACTACTAGACAGAGGCACAGTATTCTAAATTTATTCTGTACATTTTTTGTAGCATTTCATGGGGTGGCAAAAGCCACATCACTATGGCTAGGCTTACAAATGCCCCAGGGCAGATAGCCTAGTACTATACTATGAAACTATGAAAATCAGGACAGATCATTTTGATTATGCTCTGAATTTGGGGAAAAAGACATGTTAAGCACTGATCTGACATCAGAAATGTTCTTAACAAGCTTTTATTAAGTGCCTTTTACTAATTTTAAGCTCTAGTCACATATTAGAGCATTGCAGCAATCAGAGGTCACCACAAAAGAGCAGTGGAAAACTGTTTTTTAAAAGTCCAACTGAAGTGTTTAACAATCCGAATGAAGTATTTAACAGCTTCCCACTGCTATTCGGTGATGGTTGCCCTTCATATGGCAACAGTAAGTGTGTTACAGCACCTCTTCCTTTTAAGTACATGGCTACTGGATCAGGTACTATATAGGTGCAGCATTCACTTGTAATTTTCTATGAAATTTCTGTGCAGCCATTCCAAATGCAATAATACTTACACTGTATACATCTTGTGTTGCAAAGATACTTCTGCTATGGCAGTTGACAGCTAACAAATACCTGCCCTTTTAGATCATTAAGTGCCACTTTTGCCTTCCAGTCCCCCCCCCCCCCCCAGCCTTCTGCGGCTTCCAGCTCCCCTGACCGTAACTCCTAAAATTTTGATGTGGATTGCTAGCTCAATTCTAGCTTTATTGGCTGAGGAAATAGTGAAAATTTTGTGCGACAGCCAGATTAAGCAGTGAATAGCATTGTTATTATAATTATTATTATTATTATTATTATTATTATTATTATTCTTACGGATTTAAGAATAGAAGACCACATCCTAACCGAGATTAAATAGAGGAGAAAGCATCTTGGTTTTGCTGCTGCTGCTGTTGTTCCAGTAAGTTCTTTGCAGTGTATGAGTATAGATTTGTCTGCATGGTGAATAATTTTGCCTTGTAAATTTGCTTAGTGTTGGCCATTAATAAATACATTAAACAGAATGGGGTAAAATAGTCCAATGTGAAATTGTGAAGGAGAGTGAGAGAAAAGAATGCAATTTTTGCCATTTGACCACTTGAGATTGATTTGAGAGGTAGCTGATGAACCAGAAGAGAGAGGAATGGGGCAGTGGGATTTTTGTATAGTTTGTTAATGAGTTTTTGTGAGCGGCTTTTGGTAAATCAAGAAAGAAGGAAGAGACGTGTTGCCAGTGTTTTGTGTTCGTACTGATGCTATTCATGAAGCTTTGAAGAACTCTGGTGACGCTATGATGTGGCCTGAAACCATGCTGGGTAGGAGAAGGAAAATCATTGACAACAAGGTGTTTTGTAGCTGTTTTTTATGTATTCTTCCAGAATTTTAGATAATGAAGACAGTATAACTATTGATCTATAATTGGAGAAATCATTGGAACTGCCACCTTTATGATTGGTAAGATGTATGATTTTTTTCCAGAGAGCCGGGACATACTTTTCTTGAATAGGTCTGTTATTAGGATATAAATCAGGTATGCTAGAATGTCTACAGTGAGATTGTCAACTGGAAGTGTAGCTGGTTTTAACTTATGAGGAAGATTTTTAGCAATGGTGGTAGGAAGTGGTATAAGGGAACACATGTTTGAATTAGTAGATTGAGAAGGATGAGAAATTTGGAGATCCCTATTTTTTTTTTCCATTAATATGAGACATGAATTGTATAAAGCGGTGGTTGAACTTACAAACAATGCTGTGTGTGTTGTCAGTGGAAGGAGATGGCTGGGAGAGACAGCCTTGATTCAGGAGGTTGTGCATGGGTAATCAGAAGAACTTAGTATCATTTTGATGAATTTCTTGTATGATTGTATAGAAAGTTTTCTTGTCAGATTCTGGTATGGTTGTATAGGAGGTTTTTTTATTAGTTCAGCAACATACTTGATGAGATTTCTGGTTGTTTAAGGTTTGCATTTTTTTCCAAGTGTGCTAAGCTTTGATGTTCGTCATATTGATCACTGCTGCAGTATACTTAGCTATATGGCTTATATCCCATAAAGGATATAATAGCCATCCAGCTTCCAAGCTTCAGCATACCTTCCACATCCCCAAACTGTCATGCAGCTTGAGCTGAGTTGACTAAAAGACAAGTTTGAGTATTAAACCCTTTAGAGCTTTACAGCCACTGAAAAGTACACTGCTCAGAGGCTTTCAAAGATCGACAGCAGCTTGTGCTATTTCTTTGCTGGGCAGATACATTTCCTTTGTTGAAAAAACTTCCATTTAATACTTTTATTTAATACTGATACTTGTTTCTTCAGCAAAATTATTTTAAAGCTAGGAGTTTGTGTTTTAATGGACTGTCATGAGACTGTACTTTACTTTTAAATGGAAGTGTTGTTTTTTCCTGCCAAGTTTAAAACTTGTTTAAAGTAGCTATAAACCATTTTTTTCAGTGGAGAAATTGTGTTTATTTTACTTTGTAGGGCTGGTAAAATTATTTAAAATGCTTTTTACTGTGTTTCTCTGTGAATAAAGTGACTTTTTAAAGATCTTGTTTTTACTGCATTTGCTGCTTGCTTTCCAGGAGAAAGAGGCCCCATTTGACCATGAAACAATTTTGGTCCCTTGGTCAGTCCTTCTGCTAGCCACAAAAAGAAAAAGTCAAGCAAAACACTCTTTTCCATCACAGCAAGCTAGCAATTTGCCTCAGCCACAAGTGGGTGACTCTGCTGTGACCATTAGTTGTACATTAGACCACTCATCTTTACCGCAGATGCCTCTGGTGTAGGATTTTTAGCCACTGGGGACTGAGGGTTAACCATGTCCTCTGTGGCTGGGGGTCCCCTCATTGGGCAAGGGAGAGAGCCACTCCTGTTGGTCCTAAGAGAAAAACTGGAAAGGCTTCCCTGTCTTGTCAGAATGTAGTGCCCATCCCTGGCAAGGTTGCTGCTGCCATTATTAACACTGTTGGTCCCATTTTTCCTGTTTTAAAAAAAGAAAATAAATTTAACACGTACATACACATCCTCAGATTTCCTTACTGGGTCTGACTCAGAGTTTACCTCAGGCCATTGATCCTTCTTGTAAAGTAGTTTCTGATAAAAGAAAGATGGATACCTCCTTTTCTGAAGAGATTCAAGATTCTGAATCTGGACATAAGGATTAAGGGACAGTTACAGGATTTTCTCATTAGATTTCTGATTCAGACTCTGAGGAGAGCTCAGTTTCTGACTCTCCCTGTAGAGAGCTTCTCTTTCTCTTAGACCATTTCTAGAATGTGCCAATGTTTTCAGTGGGGGAACACTGAGGTTTCTCAGCCATTAAAAAAATACTATGAGCTGTTACAGAAAGACAGCTTTGGAGGATGTGTGCATTTACTGCCTGCATTTTTTTCTGATAGCCAGCCTTCTGCTCCTAAAAAGGCAGATAGGATGTATAAGTTTTTATGCACTCTTCCCAAACCTGATCCAGCAGCTGTAGCTGATGCCACTTTACTACCTGCTAACTCTTTCTTCCTCATTCAAGTTTCCTGGTAACATTCCTATTCATCCAGACATCAGGCATTTCTTAAAGTTTTGGGTGTCTAGACCACAATACCATTTTTTTTTCTGCTGCTAAACACTTAATTCCAGTCCTAGTATTTCTGATAAGGATTTGAACATTATAAGTATGAAAAAAGTATATATTTCTGCAAATTTAATTTTCAGAATGTTGAACTGACAGGCTCATATATTAAGGTTTGTCCTGACTAATTGTGAAAGTATGAGGAATGTTTTGTATGCAGTTCCTTCTTGTCAGGAAACTAGCATTAAATAATTTAATTTATTCTATTGATCAGGTCAGTATACATTGTTTACAGTGTGTGTATGACTCTGTTGATACTTTGTCAAGGACTATAGCCACTGGTACTGTTTTGATGAAGTTTGCAAGGCTGCATTCTCAGAACCTCCCAGATGATGTTAAAAATGAGATTTTAAATTCTTCTTTGCATAGAGGTTTATTTTCTGGCCCTTCTGCTGCAGAGGTGCTCAAAAAGTGTGATGAAAGGGGTAAGCTGATACAGAGAATCCCTTAACATTGCAAGCCCTCCTTTTTCAAAATTTCCAAATGATTTTCTAACTCTGCATGCATTTTTTGGTAAGAAACAAAATAAACAGTCTCAACAAAATGCTTGTAAACAGACATTTAAGAAGAAGAAATGGGAAAGGGGTTCCAAGAAGTATTCTGGAAAGTCCGCAAACTAAGGACAGTCCAATAAGTCAGAAGACAATTTAAAAGATTTTGATACCCCCTCCCACCCTGGCAGCCCTTTTTTTTTCTTCCAGAAAGTCTGAATCTCCACTTTTCTTTTTAGCAACAGATAGTTTCGAGTTTACAGATGGAAATGGGAGGAAATTCCTCCTTTCCATGGGATAATTCATCATTCTCCAGACCAAACTCTTGTTTCCTGCTGTCCTTTATCATGTGCTGTCCCAGGGAGTGATGGAACCAGTTTTCCCTTCCCAGGTGGTAAAGGGGTTTTATTCAAGAATGCTGATGGTGCCAAAGAAAGAAAATGTTTGGAGACCAGATCTGGATCTTTCTTTCTTAAACTTATTTATAATGCAGCCTAAATTCAAAATGATTTTACTTTACAACCTGTTACCTCGTTTTGCTCATTCAAGTTTCCTACTGTCAAAGGAAAAAATAACTTCAAAACGATCAACACACGGCAGGTTCAGGTTAAGGCACTTTAATCTTGCAGCAAGGAGACAAAACGTGCTAATACAGAGTTTGTCTAACTAGAATCAGGAAGTGAAGCTATTCTTATACATTTCTTACAAGACATTGCCTACCAAGCTGACGTAATAAATCACAAGTTCTTTCAATAGTATTTCGTAGCAGCTGTTTGTCCATGATTTTCTGCTGGGACATCAAGTTTACAAAAAAACTTCCTAAGAAAAACAACGTGGCCTTGATGACCACCGGTCAGATACAACTTCTCACTATGCAATGTTACCATTCAAGGTACTATGGCTAATTTGAGCACAAAGCAAGTACAGATTATAGTTCATTTCTTCAAGCAGGCTTTGTTTGGTGTATCTTTTCTTTTCCACAGCTGTGCTTGTTCTCATAACACGAACAGAGCTGATTGTTCATATTCAATTACATTATAGAAAACAGTATTGTTCTATTCATTTATTTTCCTGACCTAGCAGATAATCACCTGCTTCTCAGTAGATTTCTAAAAGGCATAAACATGAATTTTGCTGTGCTAGCAAATACTAGGTCAGAGAGCATCTTGCAATTTCAGAAAGCATACTGCAGTTTGAAAAGGCATCTTATAATTTCATACAGAATTAAGCTGTACATAGAATGAAATGTGTTAACCCTTTTAGCTTCTAATAAGCGCTAAACATATACATTAGTACATATTTTTCTAACATTTCCCCGTTAATACTTTTTATTCTATTTTCAAAAGCATAAACAGTTGCTTCTTCTCCTAACCGCTTTCTGTTCAGAATGTGCAGTTAAGAGAGTCATTCAGTTTAGACTTATGAAAGTGTTTCATTTTTCAACAGTTCTTCAATTTCAGTACTTTGATACAAAGTCTAAGAAACTGACATATCTATAAAATCTTTGATCAATCTTTTTATTTTCGCATTTGTTTAGTTCTATGAAATCCTTACAAATAATATGGAACGGGTATGGTGGTGTAGGGAAACTCCCTTGCTTAGGCTTCAACGCCCCTTGTGCATGATGTTTATTACAAACATGACATGCCGCACAAAGATTTTTAGTGTAGTTTATAAACCCATATGTTGTAAACACTCGACTCACTAACTGTACCATCCCCCCTGTTGAGAAATGGCACTGCCCATGGCTCAACAAAGCTGCATATCTAAACAAGTTAGATGGCAATATCGGTTTTCCTTCTTTGGAGATGTACAGCCCTTTCTCAAGAATTTCTCCTCGTTTTATCCATTTCTGTTTTTCTACATTTGTAGTAAGTGTCTGCATTGTTTTCAACATTTCTAAATCTAAAATCTCAGAGGGTTGTAATTCCTCACTCAAAAGAAATACTTCTGAAGCTGCCTGCTTTGCAGCTGTATCAGCTCTCGCATTACCTTTTGAAATCCTATCTTGTTGCTTGGTATGAGCTACGCATTTACAAATAGCTACTTTCTGAGGTAACTGAATAGATTCTAACAAATCCAAAATAAACTGCGCATGATTAATCGGTTTGCCAGTAGATGTTATCATTCCTCTATTCTTCCACTGTTGCGCAAAAACATGTACAGTAGAAAAAGCGTACTGGCTATCAATAAAAATATTTACACATTTACCCTTTGATAAGGTACATGCCCGTGTCAAGGCAATCAATTCTGCTGCCTGTGCAGATAAATTGTGTGGTAAACATTTCGCTTCTAAAATCTCAGTATCAGAAACTACTGCATATCCTACTAGATTCTGCCCTGTGGGACCCCTTTTGCATGAGCCGTCCACGTAATATGTCACCTCGGCATCATCCAAGGGAACATCCGTTAGATCTTTTCTAAGCAGTGTCTTTTGCTCAATCTCCTGCAGGCAGCTGTGTGGTGTGCCATCCGCAGGGGTTGGGAGCAAGGTAGACGGATTCAAAGTTGTACACCATTCAATTATCATGTGAGGTTGGCTCAACAGTATAGTCATACAGGAAAGATGTCTAGCAGGAGAAAGATATGCTACTTTTTCTTGCAGTAAAATAATCGCGACTGCATGAGGCACTCTCAATGTGAGAGGGTGGAGCAACACTACTGAGGCTGAAGCCTGCACTGCCATTGCAGCTGCGACTACTGCTTGTACACAGTGGGGCAGGGATTGCACCACTGGGTCCAGCTGTGATGAATAGTAAGCTATGGGATGTTGCTTGTCCCCATGTTGCTGTGTCAATACTGATGTCATATAACCTTGCTTACAATCTACGGTTTGGAAAAAACGTTTATGATAGTTTGGTAATCCTAAAACTAATGAGAACGCTATCAATTGCTTTAATCTACAGAAAGCTGACCTGCTTCTGGTGTCCATTGTAATAAATCTTGTGCTGCCATGGGCTTCTTGTATATCAAGTCAGTCAATGGAGCAGATTCCAAAGCATAGTTCGGAATCCAACTCCGACAGAAATTAGTTGTACCCAGGAAGGACATCATTTCCTTCTTGGTAGTTGGTTTGGGTGCTTGTAAAATTGCTATTTTTCTTTCTTCATCTAATATTCTGCCTTCTTTGGATATCACATATCCCAGGTATTTGACCTGCTTTTTCCAAAGCTGCAATTTGTTTTTGTTTACTTTATGTCCTTGAGTGGCTAAAAATTGTAGTAATGCCTGATATCTTCTCTGCATTCTTGCTGGGTGGGGGCTGCCAGCAGGATGTCGTCTACATAAAGTAGAATTTGGCTGCCTCTCGGTGGGATAAATCCCGCCAAGTTACTTGCTATTTCTTGTGCGAATATTGTTGGGCTTTCACAGTACCCCTGTGGTAGTCGTGTATATGTGTACCTTTCCCCCTGAAATGTGAATGCAAACCAGTGTTGGCTGTCAGGGTGTATCGGTATTGAAAAGAACACATTGCTATTATCTACCACAGAAAAAATACTTCTGTTGAGGCTTTAAATCATTCAACAGGGTAAGTGGATCTGGCACCATAGGTGCTCTAGGTATCACTGCGTCATTTACGGCTTGTAAATCTTGGACCATACGCCATTCTCCGTTTGCTTTCCTGACAGGAAATAAGGGTACGTTACATGGTGAATTGGGATATTCTATCAGTACTCCTTCCTTAAGTAAGGCTGCTATTATAGATTTGATTGCTACCTCTGCATTCATTCTTAAGGGATATTGTCTTTTCTGTGGTCTAAATGCTGATTTTGGCGTAATAGTAACTGGTCCTGCTGTACGAATTAATCCTACATCTGATTTCCCGGCTGACCAGAGAGTTTCTGGTATTTCTCGTAAGGCTTTTTCTTCCTCTTCTAGTAAGAGTGCTATTCAGCTGTCCTCTCTTGACTGCAAGTGTACAGCTGGGTGTGTCTGCGTTATCCAATTTAACTTCTGTTTCTGTACTCCCTGTTCTGACAATTCCAACTCTGTTTGTTTTTCCCACTTTGTGACTTTTTCTCCTAGATCTACCCATTTCACATTTTTGTCCTTAGTTAAACTAACATGAGGTAATCAATTAGATTTATAAAGTGCAAAGAATTCCTGGGGCAATGAACAGCTAACTACACTGTTCCCTTCTGTGTCCCAGTACAGATTACGTAATACTAATCTGTTTGCATGGTTTTTAAATAGTTTTTGCTCATATTCCTTATCAGGTCCTGGTGTGCTACAATAATACAGAGTACAGTGCAACAAATGCTGTTTATCAGTGTCAAGGGAGGGGGACTTACTGATGGCTATGTTCATCAGTTCTTCGGTTACTGCCCCTGGACCAGTCGTAATCAAGTCCTGGCTGTACCAATAAAATGTTTCACCCTCCGGATGCACTACAAAAGTATCCATTTGTCGCTGTGCTTCCATACCCTGCATAGTCGGAACTACTGCTATGCCAAATGTCTGCGTAACATCTCTGCCCAAAAGGTTTACTGGGCATTTTGCAGAAACAACAATTTAGCTTTTCTAGGTCATCCCTGAAACAGGGTCAGTTATTGCTATGTTATGGGAGAGTGTCTCCCGATACAGCTGTCTATTAGCTGTTTTCACTAATATGTAATCAAGTAATTCTGAATTTTCTGGTAGTTTGGAAGGATGTATCAGGGTTCGTGAAGCCCCTGAGTCACACAGGAATTTGACTTCCCTCCCCTCTACCAGAAGTGTAACTTCCAGTTTCGTGTCTGCTAAATAGAGCTCTAGGCTCAATAATGCTAAGTCCAAAATTTCACTTTCTTCACCATCTGTGATTTCTTGTACTTCCTCTGTTTCTTCTATCACATCCTCTATTCCCTCTATCACATTTGCATTTGTCTTTTCTCGGTTACTTCCTTCTAGTGATTCTTGACTATCATATAGTCAGTCCTCTCCCTCCTTATCTTCCATGGCTACCTTCTTGTTTTGCTTGCAATCCCTTGCTAAAGGTCCCTTCTTTCCACACTTAAAACATTCACCCCTTTTCTTCCTCTCTTCAAACTCTCTTTTGATCGTTTATCAGATTGTTTGTTTCCCTGGGCATTTTTCTTGCCCTTTTTCCCGGACTGTACTACATAAACTTCGGCTCCGTCTTCTACAGCAAATACTTGGGTTTTCTTTTTCTTTTTGTTATTAAAATGCCTTTTGGCATGTCTTGCATATTCAAGTAATGACTGCAATCTACTTGTACGGTGATCTACCATGTGCTTTGTAATAAAGCTGCTAATGGGTGCAATACTACCTTTCAAAAATGCATTCTTTAGCTGCTGCTCATATGGGGAATCATGTGTCTGGTCTTCAGGTGCCTGCATTCCGCAATGGTTATTAAAACATTCTAATAATCTAGCATAATATCTATCTGCAGTTTCACTTTCCTGTTGAATGCATTGATTAATGCAAGTCCAGTCTGCTCTAGGCTTCCATTTCTCAGAGATTTGGTCTGTCAGACCTTTCACTCTGTTATCCAGCTCTGCGTTGCTATGTGGGAGTGGCTTGTGTTCTGCGTCACGGGGATTCCAGTTGCCACTGATCATGTGCCAATCTGGACATACGATTTGTCTAACTACTTTTTCTACTTCTTCTCCATTTAAATGATAACTTAACCTCATGCCCTGTAAGTCTTCTAAGAATTTTCTAAAATTAACTTTTGGATGGGGAATTCCCTCTGTGGCTTTCCGGATATCTTCCGGTGTCCACGGTCTATATACTAGGAGAGTCGGGTCCTGCCCTTCCTGTCCTGCCTGAGGATTTGGTACTTCTATGAGCAGACATATCTCTTCTTCACTCATAGCTCGTGAATGTTTGTTTATTTGATATAACTCAGTATCCCCTCTTAAGTTACATGTTCGAGACCTTGTCTCGATGGGATCTCTGACATATGGTTTTGGCTTTGCGGTGACAGCCGGGTATAGTGGAGGTGGATCAGCTTGTCCACTCGCTTCATATTCTGGTGCAGGAAGTGGAGGGGGTGGAGGGGCTGATGCTATCACCAAATTATTGTCTTCTTTATCTATAAACATAGCTTTTGAATTATTACTTTTTTGTTCTCTACAGTTTGCTTCCTCAATCTACCTGTGTGCCTGAGGAATGCCTAATTGACGTTGCTTTTTTACCGGACCTTTTGCATCAGTTTTAAGCTGTTTGATAAGTTTAATAAGCGAGGATTTTTCTAATTTGCCATTAAATTCATATTTATTAACCCATTTTGTATAGTATCTAACATTGTCGGCACGCTGTAATTGCATATATTTTGCATCTTCTGTTAGCGGTGGATCTTGGGAACTTTTTGTGCACTTATTACCCATATTGTTCTGACTGTTAAAAATGTTACGTAACCCTTCTTATTTTCACGTGGTACCACGGTTTTCTTGTTTTACAGTTTATCTAGAATAACTGTCTTACCTTTTCTGTTTCCCTGATCTATGACAAGACTGCAATTTTCCTGTCCCTGACTTGTAAAAAACAAATCTCCTGACAGATGATTCAAATCAAGTCCCTGATCTAAAACAGAAAAAAGGTAAATCTCACCTTACCTGAGCCTCCGTGATTGACCGTCTCTGGTTCGTATGATAACTCGTCCTCCATTCGCAGATCAGAACAGTGGCTGGCCTCTTTTGAACAACAATTCACTCGGAGGTCTTTCAAAGCAGAAGAACCGATGTGGTCTCTTCCCTGTACAGTTTCATGCCACCTGGCCCAACTGAACTGAGGCAAAGTGAGAGTTTCCATTCTGAAGGACCAATCTGTCAAAGGAAAAAATAACTTCAAAATGATCAACACACGGCAGGTTCAGGTTAAGGTACTTTAATCTTGCAGCAAGGAGACAGAAATGTGCTAATACAGAGTTTGTTTAACTAGAATCAGGAAGTGAAGCTATTCTTATACATTTCTTACAAGACATTGCCTACCAAGCTGACGTAATAAATCACAAGTTCTTTCAATATTATTTCGTAGCAGCTGTTTGTCCATGATTTTCTGCTGGCACATCAAGTTTACAAAAAAACTTCCTAAGAAAAACAACGTGGCCTTGATGACCACCGGTTAGATACAACTTCTCACTATGCAATGTTACCATTCAAGGTACTATGGCTAATTTGAGCACAAAGCAAGTACAGATTATAGTTCATTTCTTCAAGCAGGCTTTGTTTGGTGTATCTTTTCTTTTCCACAGCTGTGCTTGTTCTCATAACACGAACAGAGCTGATTGTTCATATTCAATTACATTATAGAAAACAGTATTGTTCTATTCATTTATTTTCCTGACCTAGCAGATAATCACCTGCTTCTCAGTAGATTTCCAAAAGGCATAAACATGAATTTTGCTGTGCTAGCAAATACTAGGTCAGAGAGCATCTTGCAATTTCAGAAAGCATACTGCAGTTTGTAAAGGCATCTTATAATTTCATACAGAATTAAACTGTACATAAAATAGAATGAAATGTGTTAACCCTTTTAGCTTCTAATAAGCACTAAACATATATATTAGTACATATTTTTCTAACACCTAGTAACACTAGATTTAAAAGATGCTTATCAACACATTGCTATTCATCCAGACCTCAGGTGTTTCCTGAAGGTTTTGTGTGTCTGGACCACATTATCAGCTCTCTGCCTTTCCCTTTTTGGACTAAGAGTGTTCACAGCATGTCAAGCTCCAGTTATAGTTCATTGCAGGCTGCAGGATATCCACATTTTTCCATATTTAGATGACTTGCTTATCTTTGCAGAGTACTTTTCAAAGTGTCAGGAAGCTCTCTCCTGAGAGAGAGATCTTTTACACAAGCTGGGATTCTGAGAGAACATTCAAAAGTCATCCATGACACCTTCTCACATGATTGCTTTTCTCTGATGTTAACTAGGCATAACTGTTCAAACAGCTTTTCTTCCACAGGAAATAATAAATTGATATCTCGATCTATGTGAAATAACAATAAAGAGTGCACCATGTAAGCCAAACCGAATAAAACTCCAAAATCTTCAGGTAAAACCAAAAGTCCACACTTTATTGAACAACAGATGAACAGACTGCAGTGGTATAAGCACTTTCGCGTTGCTTCTCAACGCTTCATCAGATATAAATGCAGTATAAAACCCCCCTCCCTTTATACAAAAAACAGGTAGTGACATCACAACATTCAATAAAACAATTAAAAGCTTAATTAATGTTAATGCTTTAAGGACCTGGAAGTTAAGAAAGGCTTAATAGATAACTTCTCATTAAGCCCAAACCTATGGGCTTGTAACCTCATTATCCAGTGGCTCTCCCTTTCCTCAATCCTATTTTTTATGTTGCCTAGCCTCTTCCCTGTGTTAACCAGTTCTAACACTTGAAAACTGAAACCATGTGTATTACCTAGCTCTGATATATGGTTCGCAAGTGCATTGACAATATTGCACTTGCTAATTGCATAAACATGCTTTCTGATGCGCTCTCGTAATGACCTTGTGGTCATCCCCACATAAAACATCGTGCAAGCTTTGCACGTTGCTACATATACTAGACACAAAGACTTACAAGTGGCATGTTGACTAAATAAGTACCTCTTGTTAGTTATAGGATGAGTAAAAGTGTCAGTAGTAGATACATACTTACATTGATTGCACATATGGCATGGAAAGGTGCCTATTCTATTGCTCTGAGATGCATCAGAGTGACAGCGATCATAACATAACAGCCTGTTCAATGAAGGCATGTTCCTATATGCCACCCTAGGTCTTCCGTCAACTAAAGAACTAATCGTGTCATCTGCCATTAAAATACTCCAATGCTTCTTGAACACATTCAGGATGCTATTATTTCTATTGGTGAAGGGAATAATAATCCTATTATGGTTATCATTAGTCCTCCTATTGACAGAGTGAGAACGTCTATGTGTTCTATTGATCAAAGGTGCTCCATCAGATAATCTATGTGAGTCACCTAAAGAAATGGCTTCGGATACATGTCTCATGTTGTAACCTCTGGATAAAAAGTTCCTAGTAAGTGTCTGTTTGTGTTCATTATAAGCTGTCGTCTGAGATGTTAGTTTGGAGATCCTGACCATTTGATTGGTAATAATGTTGTTGTATATGTGCCGAGGATGCATACTCTCACAATGTAACAGGTTGTTTCTCCAACATTCCTTCCTATAAAGTTCAGTATCAAAGCCCTGATGGGTATTGATTATACTAACATCCAAAAAATCAATGGCGTTTAAAGAATAAGTACATTCAAAACTAAGGAAATCTGTGGTACTATTGAGGTGTGCTACGAAACTCAAAAGCTGTTCAACAGTTCCCCTCCACAACAAAAACACATCATCTACAAATCTGTTATAAAATACAAGATGGTCAACAAAAACTGAATCTTCATTCAAAACAAAGCATTTTTCCCATTGTGCCAACACCAAATTAGCATAGGCGTTGGCACAAGGGGTACCCATTGCTACCCCTTTTTGTTTGTAGAAAATAATTGTCTCGATAGCAAAGGACATTATTTTCTAAAATGATCTCCAAAAGTGACATGTATCTAAAAATTACACGTTCAGATAATTTATAATACACCAACATGGTCCTAACAAAATCCATGCCAGTAGTATTCGGGATGGATGTAAAAAGAGACTTCACGTCTAATGTAACCAATATATCATTCTTACAAAAAGAACAAGATTGACCATGATTGGCTAGTTTCTCAAGAAAATCCGTAGTGTCCCTTAAAACATGTTTAACCTCAAGAAGTAAGGGTTTAAACGCCTTGTCTAAATATATAGAAGAAGGTTCAGTCAACCAACCACGGCTGGACACTATAGGTCGCAGCGGTGGGTTAGTTGTGTTCTTATGAATTTTAGGTAAACCTCTGAAAGAGGGCACCAACGGTTTGTCTACCATCAAGTATGTGTATAAGTCATTGTCAATGGTTTCAGTCAGCATCAAGTCATATAGGCTGGCATGAACATCTTTGATTAAATTATTAAGTTTAAGGTTAGATAAGGGTAAATAGGTCTCAACGTCATTAAGCATATTCTCCATTGCATTACAGTAGTAAAAACTATCCATAACGACAACGGCACCACCTTTGTCCGCTTGCCTAATTACAATGGTTTCATTATTTTTTAACCTGTGTAGGGCATTCCTCTCATCAAAAGTTAAATTAAAAAACTCACACTTAGTCTCACTATTGTATAATTCAAACAAGTCCCTTTCTACTGCTTGCTCAAAGGCATCTAACAATGGATGTTGTTGAGGAACAAAGGTGGAAGGCTTTTTAAATGTAAAATGGTTACTGTTAGTTCCTGTCCCTTCCTGCCCATAAAGCATCTTAAGAGCTATGTTCCTAGTGAACATTTTGACATCTGCAATGATACCAGTAATGTCACTACAATCAGAAGGAATAAATCCTAGTCCCCTGTTTAAAACCGACATTTCATCCTTGTCTAAAATATATTTAGAAACATTAACAACTAAACATTCATCAGTATCAGTGTCCTTAAAAGGTCCATTCAAGTCTTCAATTTCGGTACCTTTTTGTTGTGTGCAAAGTTGTCTTCTATGCTTTTCCTTTTTACAGCTCTGCCCTGTGGGGACCAAGTTCTCCTCTCGAAGGGTCTGAATGGCAGGGGAAAAGAAGGCGAGCCGTCGCCCAAAGCAAAAAGATCATCTTCCGATTGAATAACAAAGGGATCAAGAGTGATTTGTTTCTTACGCACTTCTTGGCTCTTAGAGCAAGGAATGTTGGTCGAAATCTCTGTGAGACTGTTGGTAATGCATTCGGCATGAACCTGTGCTTCCACGACCAAAGAATTGGGTTTAGAAGCCATCACGAGTTGTGTACGTCTAGGATGGGAGTATCTTTACTGTCGTTGACTCTGGCAGCTAGGGATGACGTCATCACAAGTGGATTAGCTGTATCAGCTGATGGTAACTTGTCCGTTTTGTTAGGGGGATTAACAAAATGATCACTTCGTGAGGAATTAACATCTCTAGGCCACGAGAAAACCTGAGATTGATTAAAATCTAAAAAATCACGTTCCAGTTTTCTTTTTTTATCCTGCATACATTTAAAGTCCAGCGAAGAAAGCATATGCTTTAAATCATTGAATAGCATGTCCAAGCCGTCTGCATGTAACAGCCGAGCTGCTTCATTTTGTATTAATTTAATGTCATTTCTCAGTTCACAGATCATTTTCTCATAGTTTTCAACTAAGATAGAAATGTAGGTAAAGCTGGTTTCCAGGTTCAACTTTTGCCAATGGGCTAGGAGATCAGGATCAGAATCACCAAAGGTGGGCATCTTGAGAACTCTTAAGCCCCTAGGTATCAGCTTAAATTTAGTACAAGCTTCCATGTGCAGTTTTTGCCACTGCACATTACGGAGTTTGTGTAACTTGTTTTCCAACTTCCTAGTTAAAAGAATAACCTCCATGTTGTTCTTGAAGCTATATGCTCCATTTTTAGCTTGATTAAAGTCTGCAGCAGTAAGTTTAAGCAATGGGTTGATATTCATATCAACAATACCATCTAGGTTAAACATAATTTCACCTTCAGGAACCGAAGTATTGGCCATATCTCGATCTATATCTGAGGTTTTCCACTCAGATTTTTATCATTGCGTGGGAATACCTCAGGATTTTGGATCTCATAGCTTCTGTGATTCTTATGATACCCCTGGCAAGACTACACATGAGAATGATACAGTGGTATCTGAACTCTCTTTGGTCCCAGCACCAACAATATCCCTTGTCTTTTCAGATCCCAGTGCTGGGGTTTGTCAGAAGAGAAAGCACTTGTTGGAGGTAATAGATATACCTAAATCCAGGCCTCCCTTTCTCTCTTCCTGTTCCAAACTAGTCAGACACCACAGATGCCTTGGATTTTGCTTGGGGAGCAGTTTCAGGAGGGATAAAAGTGCAGAGGGTGTGGGATACCAAGGACAGATGCAAGCACATAAATATAAAGGAGGTGCTTGCCGTTATCAAGGCACTGGACTCTCTGAATCATCTATGGTCCGCAGGACCTCTGCAAGTAGTTACAGGTAATCCCACAGTCATGTTGTACATCTGCAAGCAAAGCAGAATCAGGTCATACCCCTTCTGCAGACTAGCTGTGTTAGCTTGGTATATAGTTTTGCAACACAGTCTCACTCTGTAGGTATCCTACATCCCATCAGTGCAAAACTGTGCTGAGCAGGACAAGGGCAGACTTTCACGAATGGAAACTAGATCAGGGTCTTCCAAGATTTCATCTATCTGTGGGGAGTTCCTCAAGTTGACCTCTTTGCCTCCTCTTTGAGCAATCAGCTAGCAAGATTTTGCTCCAGGACTCCATGCAAGAAGGCCTGGAAGACAGATGCCTTTTCTTTTCTTTTCCCTTCTTTTCCTTGATTAGGAATGTTCATGTTTGCTTTTACACCCTTTCTGCTAGTATCCAAGGTACTTCTGAAGATTCAGAAGGAATCCCCCAGATCCTTGTGGAGACTTATTTTGTCTCAGGCAACTATGGTTCTCCATTCATTTAGAAATGGCCAAAGGCAATTACTATAAGCTTCTTAATATACTGGATCTACTCAAACAAAAACAGGGGTGTTTGATGCACCCCAAAACCAATAAACCTCAGCTGACCACCTTTTAGGCACCTGTTTACTGAGGACTTGCAGAAGGTACTAACTGAGGCAAGAAAGCCTGCTACTCTAAAATCATATATTAGCAAATGGAAAAGGTTTTCTAGTTGATGCTAAGAACATAAGCAGCACCAATTCAGGGCTAGTTGTTTTCTGGTTTTACACTATTTATGTGAGTTACTATCCTATGGCCTTTCTTACTTCTCTAGCAATGTTCATTTATTGGAGAAGAAAACTGGTGGCCCCTTCTTGGGATCTTAATTTTGCTAACATTTGCTTCATTTGAACCAGCTATCCTGGCTAACTTGTGGTTCTTAATCTGGAAACAAGTTTTATTGATTTCTCTGACCTCTGCAAGAAGTGTACATAATTGTAAGTTCATATGGTAAGTCAACCCAATCTCATTTTCTACAATGTTTCTTTGATAACTAATCCTTCTTTTATGCCTAAAATGGTATCCAAGTTTACTTTAATCCAAACTATCCATCTCTGTTTTCTTTACTGAAACCAGAAATGAGGGAGAAAGAATACTGCATACCTTGAATTTCCACAGGCAAATCAGGCACTATCTTTACAGAACTAAATCTTTCACATCTTTGGATAAATTGTTCATTTCTTATGAAGGTAAGAAGAAAGGACAACCTGTGTTAAAACTATTTCCAAATGGCCGTCTAAGGCTATTACCTTTTAGTATATTTGCCACAACAAAACTATTCCAGGCAGAGACAAGGCCCACTCTACTTGAGCCTTAGCGTCATCTTTGGCTTTTTGGAAAGGGGTTGGATTCTAGAAGTATTCTAGAATCTGCAGTTTGGTCCTCTGTATATACATTTACAAAGTACTGTAAGCTTGATTCCTTCTCTAGGTCTAGATCAGGTTTGGCAACAACCGTTCTCTTTCCACCTCCCAAATGTAATAAACTAGGGTAAGCCACCCATGTAGCTAAGGCTACTGGAGCAGTAATCAATATGATGAACATAGTGCTTCTGTGTAAGTGAACTTACCATATTAGTAGATGTTTGAATAATGACTGCTGCAGTAGTTGCTTCCTCCCGCCATTCTCCATTGTTTTTTGGTGTGTTGTTTATTCCACAGTGTGGTCATTTATTTTTTGTTCTTCCTAACATTGTCCTTTCAGGGCTAGCCTCCCCCTTTCCATTAACAGAGAAGCTCTGAAGGGCTAGGCACCCAAACAAGTCTTTTATTCAGCTCACCTCTAGTTGCCTGACAGTTTGGGTGCATTGAAGTTGCCGTGAAGCATTGGGAGCTGGCCACCTGCAATATCCATAGCAGGATATAACCCATGTAACTAAGGCTACTGCAGCAGTGATCATGCTAACATCTACTGTTATGGTAAGTTTACTTGCACAATTATAATTTTTTGATACTTCGGAGTTGCTTAGTGGCTTAAGATAACTGAAGAGCTGGGTCAGATTTGACTCTTTTGCCTCACTGTAACTTGTTCATTTAGAGTATTTAAGAATATTTTGTTGAATTCTGATATGACATTGTCCATTGAGAGTAGTTTTGGTATAGTCCAGTTAGATTTCTCCAGGGTAGTAATAAAGGTATTATTACAATTTATCCAGGGTAGTAGTAAAGGTGTCATTACTAAATTTTGCTGCTTTGTGAACTTTGTTGTAGTGATGCTGCTTAGGGCTGTAGGTGTGGGGTCATCTAACCAAGGTGGGAAGATGGTCAATTAAGTTATCTGGCACAGTACTGAAGGAGATTATTTTAGTTCAGTCTGATGTCAGGATCCCGTCTAGACTGGATATTCTACTAGTGCCTTTATTACGTCTAGTTGGGGTCTGAATTAGTTGAATAGTACCACATAGGTTTAAGGTATTTATGGGACACTCAGATCAAATTGTGGACTAGTCTAATATCTCCAACATTAGGGATGTTGTTTTCAGGGGTGATAGTATATATACAGCATAATCAAACTATTTTGTTGTTGTTAATGTTGAGCGTTACTGAAAAGGATGAGAAGGATAGAGTCAGTGTGTTGATGTAGATAATTGCTTTTCCATCACTTTATCCATACTGTCTACTGTCAGAATAATAACCTGGATGTAATATTTCATAATTTATTTTATTTTGGGCCTAAGCCAAGTTTCTATGACAAATAGTATATCTGAGATGTGTAATGCTATCCAAGCTTGCAGTTCAGTAAGCTTATTACACATACTTCTTAGATTATAGTTTAGTAGCAGCAACATTTTGTTGTTGATTGAGGTGGAACGTAGGTATGTATTACTCACTGTAGATGGCATATGCCTGGGGGGAGATTACTGAGATGGAACAAGGCAGGGATTACTGTCCCTGGACAGTGCAAGAGAAATGCATGTATATGATTAGAGGACAAGCCATTCTGTTTTGGTTTTGATTTTTAGGCCTAATTTATGTACTTAACAGGTGTGGTATAGTAGTTGTGAAGACATATGTAAGAAGAAGAATGAAACAGATGCAGAGCTATGTAGTGATTAGAGTGATGTAATTGGGAGGTAGGGTACTGGGAAATTTGATTTTGTACATAGCTGATATAGAGTTGGCAGTAATACTCTGATAAAATATTTATGAATAGTAACAGTTAAGGGGGAGCCTCCAGCTGAGTGTGATCCACCAGTCGAAAAATAACAGGTAGATTCTTAAACTTTGTTTATTGTGATAGCAGTCAGTCACAGAAGAAAACTATAGTTCACTGCACTATTCCTAATGGGAGCTTTATTCACAGTTTTTTTTTTTTGATCTTATGATTCTGTGAATGGCAGAGGTGATTTTATTGTACTGAGATGGTAACACAGCAGAAACTTGGACTCTGGGGTAAACGAAATAATTACAATAATGAAATCATGACAGTGAGTAACAGTTAAACAGCATAATTACTCCTGCAAATAGACAGAGAGAAATATAATCATTCTACAGGCTTCACTAAGATCTCCCTGGGGAGCCTTTAGCATTATCAAAATACATATGCACCAGTAGGGTGTCCCAGAGATGTAATAGTGAGTGAAGGAAGGCAAAAAATATCAAAGGTTAAAACATGACCAAGGCATATAGATACAGAAAGCTGGTTCTGAAAAGCAATTATACCTCTTGTAATAAATCACAGTTCACTACAGAAATTTACAATGCTGAGGATTTAATAAAGAATATATATATATATATATATATATATATATATATATATATATATATATATATACCTGAATGATTCATCAGCTAAAAATAACTTTGCTGGTTAGCTCTAAGTCAGCAGCTTGAGATACACATTCTGTACGTAATACAAAGTAAAGTAAGAGGGGTATTCAGGAGGATCCTATTTGTAAGTCACTAACCACAGTTAATACACATTGCACTACTTCAGTTTACTAAACCATCAGCTTTACAACCACATGATCTTTTATAACAAACCAACAAGGTTTGCAGAAACACAGCTGATGTCTTATTTCTAACAAAAACCTGTAAAAAAATGTCCATTTTGTTCAGAAATACTGCTAGACTTTTTTGGAGAGACTTTTAATTTGTGCAGAAACACTGCTATACTTCTTTTCAGACAATAACTTTCTACATAAACATACTATTGGCTAACTGGCATGTAATTAAAACCAAAATAATAAACACTGGTAAGTTACTTTGGACATGGGTTAATTCCAGTTTACATCAGACATGATTCCTTATCTGTGAATGTAACAGTTTTGGCTAGGAGAGAAAAATAAACTTTGCTTACAGAGGTGAGGCTAATTAGCCTTCATAAAAAAATAGCAAAGCCAAAACTGAAATTAATTAGCTACAAGTAAGGACTTAATTTACTGTACTTGTGGAAGTTAATTATTTGGTATATCAACCACTTGAAACTATCCCTTCATTGTACATGTTAAGAATTAGCACCAAGAAACAGGCAATAATGAGAAATGAGCACAGTTTTTAAATAACATACAGAACTTGATCAGGGTACAACTACAATTTTCAGATCAAGTTGATCTATCATAGCCATTAATCTTACAAAGATATCACAGTTGTATTACTTTGGAAGTGGAAGAATTCTTGTCAAGGAGCTAGGGCATGGGGGTGCTGTATGTCTGTCATCCAGTCTGTCTTATTTGAAAAGCTATGCAAAAAGGAAAAGAGTAAATGCTTCCTTTGCGTGTTCTAGTCCCTGTTTGGACCAGTAAATGGTTCCTTTGCATGTTCTAGTTCCTGTTTGGACCAGATAGCAGTTGCTGTCCCTTTTTGCCACAGGGCACCTTCCTTACTCTGTAACAAGCTATTCAGGGCTGATCAACATCACCAGGGGTTGTGAGTCTGACCCATAATGGATCTCTTTAAGAAGCTTGGAGACCTACAACCAGGTTATCTTGTTTGTTTATTTATTTTACTTATTTATTGACATTTGATTACTGGAAAAGCCTGACTGGGTAGGAGCTCAATTTCAATGGATGCCCAGGGAGAAAATTTCCAAAGTATTACAAAACATTTTAAGAATAATAATTTTACAGTCTTTAAAGATAATGCGAATATAAATAATTATACCAAATATAAAAATTATTTAGAAGTTGATGCCAGGAGGAAACAAATTATCTCATTACTTTCCTTACTAGGAACCAAGTCCTCTCGTGAGGCAGATAGTTCAGTCATTATTACAGGGCATGGTCATTGGTATAGGTCATCCGGCCCATAGAGAAAGACCAGGGAGTCTGCAGCAATATGAATCATATCCCCATTTAAACAGACACAAACCTGAAGCACCGGTGCAGTTAACATAATAAGTTACCGCTCCTAAGTGTTGTGCAAATACATTTGTATAAATGAGTAATAGGGCAAAGACAAAATTAATTAACAGTAGAATTTTCTATTATTCAACCATCAGTGTCAACACCAATAACTCATACATTTGTGTTTTAGTAATATACTCATTCAGTTCTGCTCTAAATATGGAAGATGCATTGCATTGTAGGGACATTCATTGTGAAATAATAACCCTTTCACTGCTATTAGAAACATAGGCTAAGAGTTTATAAATTAATAGCTGACATTATGGATCATTGAAGCACAGACAACTGTAATGCACTGAGATTTCTTTGTTTTATAGTACAAAAATATTTAAAACATGCCATCACGTTAGCAGCTAATTAATTAGCAGCTAATTAATTATGTAACCTGCAGGTAAATATATTTCTTTAATGTGTGTGTGTGTGTTTGTTTGTGTGGGTCTATATCAGAATAGCGAAGAGGTGTTTAATCGAGCGCCTCTTCATCGACACATAAAGAGTGAATGCACTAAAGCATCAATGCTCAGAAGAGCAATTTCTTTCTCTGGGAAAGAAATCACTTGGCCTTCCCCATGTGTTTGCCCCTTTCCCCACTGTAGTGCAATCTTGGAGTTGGTATATTAATTTAGGGGGGGTGTGGGGGGCAAAGCACCCCACATTGCAATGTTTGAAAGTGTGTGTATTTGTTTGTTAGTGCTACCGATTTCTTTCCCAGGGAAAGAAATTGGTGTTCTGAGCATTTGCGCTTTAGTGCGTTCGCTGTTTATGTGTCAACGAAGAGGCGTTCAATTAAACACCTCTTCACTATTCTGATATAGACCCGTTTATGTGTATGTTCCATGTTGTTGACTTTAAATTCATTCAGAGGTGGTGTAAACTTATTTAATTGAAATGCCTGCATTAATATGGATTATCTATGACATTTTTGACCTCTAGATTTGTTTATGTTACAGTAAGAAGGAATATATTTACACATTTATTACCAGTGTTTAGCTTGCTTGTTTTATATATGTGATCATCAATTACCATGCACCGAGGTAAAACATGTTAGTATACTAACTAGGAAAGAACAAATTCAGAATCCTGTTCTCTGCATGCTTCTGTCAGCACCTTGACATTTTTAAACAACCAACTCAAAAGTACTACACACCTTTTATAAAAATATACCCAGTAAGAGACATACTGTACACTATCCCTCCCTCCCTTCTCAGATCTGTGACCACCTGCTGAAATAATATCAGACTCACAGTAATTTCCACTGAAGCAGAGAGCAGCTGTTAATGGAAACACATTAGCTGATCACTTACCAGTATATTGATTGCATAACTGTGAACCACATGGCTCTAGACTAATTTAACTATCCCTTGAATTTCACTGTTTTGTTTCTTTAATATTTCTTATTTCTATTGTAACCACCTGTTCTACTTCATGCTGTATTTTATTTTGAGACTGAACTCCAAATATTAATAGAATGATTTTGTTTCATTTCAATTACATATAGTTTCAGCCTTAGTATCTCTGAAAAAAATGAGTAATACACCAAATGTTTAAACTTACCATTTTTCTTTTAATGCATTACACTATATTATATATTATATTATATTATACTTAAATAATATATTATACTTCAATAACATATGCCACTTTATTCTAAAACTTGATTGATAATAGCATGGCCCTGTAAGTGTGTCACAGTCATAAATGCACTACAGACATACAGATATCACCATCTGTGACACTGCCAGACCAGCTATCTGGAATTTTGTAAATAATTATATGACATTTGTGAATATTTATATGATTTATACAGAACTGTATGTTATGTACTGAGGTTCAAGAATGTAACCACAGCATACCCTGCTGGAACATAGAAGACTGACTTACAAAACTTCATGAAAATAAATTTAAATTATGTTCTTTATGATGTGCTATAAAAGTTTCAATGCAGCAAGGAGACAGGATATCTAAAGCTAGAAGTAGTTTCTCTTGTCTTGGAGAGAAGTAGTTACTAGATTTAAGATGTAAAAAGTGTTTTATTGCTTTATGACTTCCTAGCAGCTGCACAGTTATGAGAGATATGTATTTTTAACACAGAGATGTTAAAATTCTGTTAAATTTCTGTTTAGCCTGGGAACTGAAGTCAGGTAAAAAAAGCTGATGTCATCCAGGCTAACCAGCAGTAAAACATGAAATTAATTTAAGAACTCTCTGAGAGAGAGAGAGAGACTGTGCATTTTGTATTTTGTCTTGGATCTGGAAACATCCACTCATCATCACATCTTCACTTGCTTGTATGTAAGTTCTTAGGGCATAGTATCTCATTTAGATATAGATAGAAATATAGGAAAGATTAGATATTTTCTGTATTTATTTCAGACTGTCTTGCAATGCTGTTTTAAAAACTTCCTGTGATTTTGAACTCTGAAGTCACTGTGTTGAGGTATTGAGTATTGTCTTGTTCTTTTATTATTTATTGTTAAATATATTTAAACCCATCTTTGTGGCTGATATTTGTGAGACATATTTAAGCTGTCAGAGTACTTGCATATGTATTTGGTGACAGGCCACTCCTAAATAACATTGCCCTTGGTCAAAAGTACCATTTGGATTAACAGTAACATTGCACAGTAAGATTGGACATCCTTTGCTAAGGGCCTTAAAGTAGCTGATAAAGAGCTGGCTGGTGGCAGTGATAACTACCTTATAGTCTGGGCAAAAGGGGGCATAGCTAGTAAACATGTGCCAGCCTTTCCCAGGGGTGTGTGTGTGTGTGTTTGTATATCAATCAAATTTCAAAGTGTGTGTCTGTGTGTGTGTGTGTGTGTGTGTGTGTGTGTGTGTGTGTGTGTGTGTGTGTGTGTGTGTGTGTGTGTGTGTGTGAGCTACTTGGACAGGGACACAAAATACTGGTTCGACAGAGAGGGGGCTGGAGGTCTTAGCTTGGTCACTCAGCTGAGATCTCAACCCTATAGTTGTGCCAGTGGGTAGTCTTATTTGGGATATGGAGAGAGAGGGAGAAACCAGCCTCAGACTGATTGTGATCTCTGTGTGCTCTTAAGGGAAATTGCTCCTCCCATTGTGTACAACCCTCACTGTTGCCCAGTGGTGAGAATTGAGGCTCCCTGATTACTGGGTAAGTGCAGGGGCATCATACCATCATTCAAAATATATATTGTGTGTGTGTGTGTGTGTGTGTGTGTGTGTGTGTGTGTGTGTGTGTGTGTGTCTATGTATGCAGAAGTGCTGTCTGAACCAGCACCCTGTGTTGGTACCATGAACTAACTAACTCCCCACTCCCTCAGCTCTTCAAATGAATAAAAAAGTCTGCTTTTTCACCTGCCACACCAACATACACAACACACCCCTTCCTCCTGCCTCAGGCATTTGGGTCTCTTTTCTTCACCCTGCCATGACACTCCTTCCTATCATTTTCTCATTTTTCCATTTTTGTAAAATAAAAATAATAATAATAATATTTTTTGTTTAAACTGTAGCAAGCTGCTTGCTACAAATGTAGCAGATACTTGCTATAGTTTATAACCTGCATGGAGTGTTGTGGCACTCCAGTTTGATAGCAGATGCAATGCTGGATTTTAAAACCAGATGTGCAATAAAGAATGATCAGGATTGGATGATCTCACCCCCACACCCGCAACATTTTGCACACAGGGCAGATTCCCCTTCACTCACTGTAGCTACACCACTGTATGTATATATATATATGTATGGATACACTAGACAATCTCGACGTACTGAAATGTCAAAATTCAGTACATCGAGACTGAATAGCAGAAAGTGCAGTTAACCGAAACAACACTATGCTGAATCCGCCGCTATCATGGTGTTGCGTTCGTGACGTGTGGTGCTGTTTGTGGATTTATCTGGGGATTCAGGTGAATGTGTGTTTGAGGATAATGGGTAGGGATTTTATTGTGTGTGAATGTGTGTGGTGGTGTTTGTTGTGTGTCTGTGTGTTTAGTGCGACCTCGGAGTTATAATATATAAGTAGGGGGGTGTGTGGTTGTGTGATTATGTCCTGGTTTGTGCGTATGTGTGAATGGTTGCGATTGCAGTATTCATGATTGTGAATTTTCGTGTATGTGTTTTTCGACTATTCAGTATTTCGAGATTGTATAGTGAATCCATATCTATATATATATATATATATATATATATATATATATATATATATATATATAGATTCACTTCAAAACACTGAAAATGAGAAAAATTCATAATGTAGAAGACCAAAACACTGAAACTCAAAACACTGAAAACACATATCATACATATGCTGAGTTTAAACAACATAAATCTTAGCACTTTCCACCAAGTGTAAACAGGGGGCCAAGCCCACTTGCACTCCTCATGTGGGGGTCTGCGCCCCCCCATCCCCTGCTACTTAAATATATCAGCTCCAAGATTGCACTTAGTGTAGTGAAGTGCAATCTTGGAGTTGATATACACTTGGTGGAAAGTGCTATGATTTATGTTGTTTAAACTCAGTGTATGTATGATATGTCAGTGTTTTGGGTTCAGTGTTTTGAGTTTCAGTGTTTTGAGCTTTAAGTGTTATGAAGTGAATCCATATATATATATAAATTTGAGGAATGCAAAAACAATATAAATAACACATCAAAAAGCTAAAAAAGTCAGTAAAACTAAACAAATCTAGTCCTCAGTGAGCAGTAATAAGTAATGCTGAGTCTTTTTTGCTTTGGAGGTCCTCACTTATACATACAAACTCCATGAGAACACAACACTTGGGAGTGGAGAAAGTCTAAAACAAACACATAATTCTCTTGGAGAAAATCAATGACATATCAGTCACAAAAGTCACTGCAATTTAGGGAACTACATTTAAGTTTTTTTAAGTGGTCAGGCCCCCTTTGCATCTCCACATCACCCTTTATCTATCTGTACGTATAAATACATTATATATATATATATATATATGTGTGTGTGTGTGTGTGTGTGTATGTGTGTGCGCATGTTAGACACACACGAGTATATACTGAATTATCAAAATACAAATGCATTAGAACTCAATCAGTGCCAGCATTTTGAAATTTAATATATTGCAATCTGAGACTAAAATGATCTCAACAGGAAATCAGATCACCAGATCCCTACCACACATTCATACCAAATTTGTCTGAACAGTGTTAGTGTTAGCAGACAGGTTTTCAGTGGTGGCTGGTGACTTCAAATTAAAGGAGGGCTGCAGGAGACAGCTGAATGGGTGGAGTCAATGGGAAGGGGTGTGGCCAACTAGAAAGGGGTGAAGCTATACACAAAACCACAACAACTGGAACTTTAATTAAATATGCTGCCCTGGGTGCCAAACAGTCATTACCAGAGTCCAATCAAGACAAAATGAAGAGTAGAAGAAAAAATATTTCAATGCATTGGCTACATGACAACTTACTTAATATCCAGATGGAAACACAGGTTGTGAGGCATGAAAAAATAAATTACTTTTTAAATACATTATTGGAATACCAGTCAAAATCAAGTATAAAAAAACAAGCAGCACTCCCTTCAAACCACTGCTCCTTGCATTGCCGTTCTAATTATAATTTATATTCAGCTTTATAAAATTACCAAGTAACATGCTGAAAGTGGCAATCTCTGTGATACCCCCACTTGTAAAAATGATTCTTATCCAAAAAAGACCTGCTGCCTGACACAACTATCTACTTGTTTCATGGGGAAGACATGATCAAAGTAAAAAATGAACAGCAAACAAGAAACAAGCTCAAGATAAATTGCTTAAAGGATTCCTGCACAAGTTATGGACCACACATGATAGATTGGCATTCTGTTTAGTTTACAGGTAAAGCCAGCAAAGATGACTGCAAGTCTCCAACAAAAGATGACTGCAAGTCTCCAGCAAATTTAATGAGCTTTTGAAAATACTGTAATCCTGTCCTTTATTACAAATACTGTCATATGCATTTCAATACCCAAGGCTTATACATTATCTAGTTAAGTAAATATTCTGTGCATGGCAAGAACGAAAAGTCTTTCAATGCTGGTAATTATTTAACAGTATGCTTATTAAAGCTTACTTGCATCTTACAATCCTGACAAGCTTACCTGATGGTCATTAAATCATTGCTACTTAAACAGAGCAATAGGGCACTGTGACAGCATGCATTTCCTGAATAATAAGAAGCATAAATCAACAGTATAAAAATATGACAGAAAACCAGAACATTCTGCAAAATCAAGGACAGATGAAAAGGCCAAGGTCGTACTTGTGTTATACCATGGATGGGGGAATACTCTGCACATTTACACTGCATAACTGCTCCTTGCCTTCCTTGGACACATCCAGAGCCATTACAATGGGGAGTGGGGTGCAACAAGTATGTCACAATTTGAAATGTCTCTGGCTGACGGTGATGGCTCTGACACTCATACCTCTTAACTTCAGAGCAAGAAATCTGGACAAAGTCATACATAGAACTAGAAGTGGGACACAGGCCCAAAAGTAAGGACAATTTTTAAATATTGCTCTTATAAACTCAGATAATAGATCAGTAGTAAGTCTTGCATTAGTACGAATTTTCTGAAGGGTATGAAATCTGAAACTCAAATGTCTGCCATTATTTTCTAAGTTCAATCTTTAATGACTTGCCACTAATTTGCCGTAAAACCACAATTTTATGAAAAACAGACCAAAAATGTGATACAAAAATATAAAGTTGCCACACAATACAGCTGGGAACCTGTCAAAGAAGGGACACCTTTTTAATATTAATGCTGTTAACTTGAGCAGCTAACAAAATAAGAGCATCTACATGCATTTCTGAAATAAAAGTAACCTATAACTCTGATCATTACAGTTATATATAATTGTAAACCCTCCACGTTTTCTTCCAAAATTGCCATTTTGAGGAAGGATTATTAGGGGAGAGCAACATTTTGAGCCAAAATTGGGGACAGTTGACAGGTTTGGATATTCCTAATTCTACAAAGTGATTTGCATGTACCTCTCAACCTCTTAATGCAGGAAATCTGGACAAGGCCAAATATATTGGGGGAACATGCAAACACTACTAAAAATTGCTCTTGTATAAACTTAAGACAGTTGATAGAATAACAGGTCTTGCTTTAGCATGCATTTTTCTGAAGGTTATGATGTCTGAAACTCAATGTCTGTCATTTAGTGACTTCATTCCTAAATAATTTGCTAGAAAACCACAAATTTTATGAGGAACAAACCAAAAATAAGAAGCAAATATCTATTCATTCTGCAAAAATATGGACAACTGAGAGGTATAGTTCAACCGGGGCTGTCTGAGTTTGCTACCCTTCCCCCCCTCACAAAATCATGGTCAAATGGAGCATCCTCCCTGCAGCCATTCCAATGTCCCATTCCTTGGTTATTTTGCCCCATTTACCATAAACACTGTAATGTTCCTACTGCTTTACTTCTGCGATGATTTAGATTTCATTTGAAAGTTTTATTTTGCATTTTACAGCACAAACCCTAATAGATATCTGTTACACAAAGCAATGCAGCCTCACAATGAAAATAGACTAAGCATTAAAACTTCTCTGCCCTTAAAACTCACATGCATTGAAACCCACATTCAAACAAAATACATTTTGCCAGTGGCAGATAAAGATTAACTTTGGGCTGTTTTCAAAATCATAGGCCCCTTGAACATGAAACATACACATGCTCTTTGATACACCTTCCTGATTGTATTTCATTATATTCCTTGTACAATACAGTACAGTTGTTTGATGGCATTTTAAATTTATTGTTTTGAACATTTTTCCAGTAAACAATGAAACAAAATGCATGCACCAATGACAAAACTGCCCAGTTCAGAACATTTCCATCATAAAAAGTCTACTCAACCTTCTGTAGTCCACCAGTATTAGTAAATATGCACAATCTCTGAAGTAGTAAAATCCACATTAAAGAAATCTGTAACTAATAAAGAGGTTGCTGCTAGCAAACAACTTTATATGTCATTGTTTCATCTGCAAATAAAGTGCCTGTTACCCTTGAAGAATAAATTGCCTATGTTGCATGCATTAAAAAAATGATAAGCTAGTAATACCGCAATAGGGAATGGATGGCAAACTGATAACAGGTTCATAGATACTAGGTATCTTTGCCAAAAAGGACTGCAGCATCCACCCCCTTTACAACACAGTACAGTGTCAGCAATGCATCTACCTACTGTGGGAGTAGAACCCACAGCCTTCTGCAACAAAAGCAAGTACACTACCTGTTGTGCTATTAACAATGCAAGCAGACTTAGCATAAGCAGCACTAAACTTTTGTTCCCCTGCAGCTCTCAGCTCCTTGTAAAATCTACTCGACACTCAGCTGTATCTCTGAACTTTGCAGCACAAGAAATCTGGAAAAAGCCAAAATTTATTGGGGGGGGGGGGACAAAAGCCCCAAAACCAGGGACTCATTTAAAACATTGCTTGTATAATGTTGGAAAGTTGCTAGAATAAAATGCTGTGTTATCACCATACATTTCACTGCCACGTCTTGAACCAAGGGGACCCTGTGCAAAACAGTCAGAGAAACATACCACTATGCCAAATCAGCTGTTTTGAGAAACAGAGGAGACTGAAACTTAAGTTCTCATTATAGCTGTCAACCTCTTAGCAAAAAACATTTGGACAAAGCCAGTAATGGGGGGAATACAGCCCCCAAACATTCAGCCAATAATGTGGGAATATAGCTGCCAAACATATTCAGTGAATTCAGTTCTCACCATAGCTCTCAACCTCTTAGCAAAAAACATTTGGACAAAGCCAGTAATGGGGGGAATACAGCCCCCAAGCATTCATTGAATTCATTTATCACCATAGCTCTCAACCTTAGCACAAAATACCTGGATGAGGCCAATAATGGGGGAATACAGTCCCAAAATATGGGCAAATTTCAAATATCCATGTTATAAACTTAGACAATTGCTAGAATAAAAGGTTTTGTGTTACCATGTACTTTCTGAAGAATATGAAGTCTGAAATTCAAATGCCTGTTATTTTTAAACATTTGTTAACCAGGAAACTAGTCTGACTTGGAACAAAACAAAGCCAATTTTCAGCAGAGCAGGGAGAAACACTCCAGACACATCTTTGTAAGAGATGGGAGGACATGCAGACTCCACACAGAAGGCACCCCAGCCAAAAATCAAACCAGAGAACCTGTAGCTGTCAGGCAACAATGCTACTAGTGCACCACTGCACTACAGACCTTTGCAAGGAAAAATGAAGATACAGAAACCACAGATTTTATGAGGAACAGAACAAATATGAGGCAAATATCTGCAATTTTTTACAAATAGTGGTAGGTAGGGAATTCAGGTCCTTGCCACCTACATCCAAGGTACAGAGTTCAAGCCTGAGTATCTCTACCCACCACTATGTGTTAACTGGGGCATTACACACACACACACACACACCCCAATACTTAAACTCCATACCTGCGGCCCAATCCAACGCTTCCCTGCAAGAGCGTAAACTCACCTCACCTCTCTCCTAATTGGTCCTGTGCTCACACTGCCCTGCTCTCCTGATTGGTCATGCTGCAGATGAAGCAATCCGAAGCTCCTCTGTTCTGTGCAGTCGTCTACCGCACAGATTCCTGGGTATCTGCGGGGCAGTCTGAGTGTGTGCGAGGAAGTTCTGGGACTCATTTTTTTCCTTTTGTTTCTAGGTGGGAGGGCTGCAGTCCTATAGCATCAGCCTCCCCTGCAGGTTTTTGGAAGGTAAAGGGCAGGGTTCGGGTTAGCAGTTGTTAGTAAGGTGGTGCAGGCAAGCACCCCAAATATGTCAGCTTTGGCGAAGGTGGCTTCTGACTGCATACTTATGATCTTGGACTACACTTGAATTATCAAGTCATAACAGTGCCAGCTAACTACATTGACTCTGCTGTTTGTGAAGTAGCAAATGGATAGCATGCCTGACACAAATGACATATGTGTGTGTGACCATGGCATGCAGCAGCCAATAGTGTCAAATTTTGATGGAACCACTGTGTAAGATGTGGGAAGTACCCTGTGGTTTCATATTTATATTTCCAGCATGCCATTCCATGGCAAAACATTTAGCAATGGTACTTCATCAGACACATCAACCCCACAGTCTGCCACATGTAACTCTGTTGTGCAAGTACACTTGGCCAGATTAGTGAAAATGCTCCGTCTGCATGTTTTCTGGATTTTTAACACAGTGTTGTCAAACATGGTATAATTTCAGGGTCCTTTTGGGGAATCCACATTGCATGACACAGATACTGCATGTTTTATGGTGCATCACTGGCTCTGCCTATGATTGTCTATCTTGCAGTTTCTGGAACCTTCCTGATACTTCTACAGATTAGAATTGTCATGCATGCCGTGGTAAAGCATAACATTTATAAACAGATGTGATGTCTTACACTGGAGGTTATCAGGGTATGTGGATCAAGGTGTCATTGGATGGTATTATCAAGGCAGCTGTATTATTGTGGACATCACACTTCTCTGCTTATTTACAGTATATGTGGTGAATCATTGTACATATTTTTTCCCATTTGCTGCCTTTTCACATGCACAAGTGAATGTTGCTAGCATTGTCTTATTGTCATTCTTCTTCCTTTGGGTATTTATAGCCATCCTGTTAATCTCAGGTGTGAGGGCTACTTGGATTATGCCTGCTACACCCTGGACTGGAAGGCCAACATGTTTTAGTGTTATTTTCATGTGCTTTTGCAAAGATCTTTCACACACACACACACACACACACACACACACACACACACACACACACTGACCACCTGTGATGTTTTTTGTCTTTTTTTCTTTTTGGCCATTCCTCACAGCTAACGATCAGCTGTCCCCAAGAACATCTCCTTGTTCACCAGGTCTACTGAACCCAACAAGCCTCTCCTGGACTTTCTCTCACCCATGTTTGGGACCATTGAGGAGTTTGAAGCACCTCAGTGCAGCATCATTTATGCTGCCAAGGAGGACTTGTTTTAATTATGATCTTAAGTTCCCAGCTCCCTATTGAAATGTTGGCACTTGTAATGCTGAATGTTGACCAGCCAAAAAAAAATGATCGAAAATCCAGATGAAGAGTGAGTCTCAAACATTGCTCTTCTCCTTTAAAGTTATTTTTTTGCAATGGCAAGCCCCCCAGACCCTCTGAACTGAAATCTACCAACTCTAAGATTGGCATACCTCGGAGAAAAGGGAATATTCTCGAAAATGACAATATCAGACTTGGTATATGTAAGTCCATTTTTTGGCTATTCAGTCTCTGTGTTTTGGGACTCACACAAGTGAGTTCCAATTTTTTGAACAATTACATAACCCCCCCCCCCCCACACACACACACACACACACACACACACACACACACACACACACACACTTAGCACACATGCAAATCCCAATTCTAGTATATCATTCCACCTCCTTGATGTCTCAGCCAGTGTCTTTCCTCCGTAAAGATGAAGTTCGGAGCCTCTCAGTTTATGACAGTCAGAAACCTGTCCAGAATGGAAGGGGTTGTAGTCTGGAACACCCACTACTTGTTCACTCGTATGGCACTGGAATGTCCTTGATATGAGTGGTTGCTAGTGAAAGGCTCACTTTGTGGTAGGATAGATATCCTTCTGGCTGCATAAACTCATGTCTCAAGCACGTCACAGATAGCCAGCACCTGCTTTCTGTCTAGTCAGTAACTGTCAATAGCATTTTCATCACAAAGCTGGTCCAGCTGCTGCCACTGAACATGCCTAATTGTCTACCTTCTTGCTGCAGGGTACTGATCATGCCTAGTGTAGTGCCTTTCTACTGCAGGATACTGACAGTACTTGACAGCATACCTGTTTGCTACAGCATGTTGACAATGCCCATCAGTCCACTTCAGAACACCGATAATTTATAATATGCCTGCTTGCTAGAAGATGCTGATAGTGTCATGTAATGTGCCTCTTACTGCAGGGCAGGCAGTAGCTGGTAACAGCTCATCAACTCTGAGCATGTTTACCTGCAGGGTAATTACTACCATGAAAGGATGCACTTTTATAGGAAACATATCCAGCTGTAGCTCATAATGCTTTTGCATGCTTGGTGTGAGCTACCAATTTTTGCTTTGTATAGGTAGTGTGAGAAGTTAATGTTTTATTGAATCACACACAGCTTGCAAAGTATCACAGTATTCTACAATTCTACAGCCTTTCTTCATTTACATATTTTGCACTTAGTCAAAAGGTTTTGGTTCAGCAATGCACAACAGTTTCTCTGCATATTCGGTATTGCACCTTGTTCCTGAAGATAAAATGCTTTGGAATCTGGGCCCTAATATAAAATGTCAGATTCTATGAATTTTTTTATTTTCTAACTGTTCATTCAGTCCAACTTTTAACACTTTTCCTCAGTAAACATCTAATGTTCTAATGAGAACTATTTCAAAACAAAAAGAAAAAAAATCTGATAATATTTATGGCAAATAGAATACATTTGTGTATTTCCAACTTCTGTGGCCCTAGTAGACAGAGATAATGTTACTGTTGATGTCCAAGGTGGTGGTTGGTGGCTGCCAAAAGACAATCAATCCAAACTAGTCACATACTTTACTTTTGCTTAGACAACATCTTAAACAATCCTGGTCCTGCACATGCTCAACACCAGGTTAAGGCATTGTGCTCCCTGTAGAATACTCTCCTTAACAAAATAATCCACCTCTTAACTGCTGCCTGTACAATCTATTAAGTTGCACATGGGCTTTCTCTTTAGAAACTTCTACCTCTGTAAAGTCTTAGAAAGTATAAATGTAACTACTGTATGTGTATAAAATGTAAATAAAAATGTAACCATTCTCTGTTTAACTGGAACTTGGTATAATGCAATGTATGCAAACGGAGCTTTTTTCTCCAGGCCTCTGGTTAAAATAGGTATTACACAGGCAGAGTTTGTCAGTAAAGAAAGACAATTAAGTACTTGATGGATTAATATTTAAGCTATACTTTATCTTACTGTTTGCTTTTTTTGGACACATGCTTTTGAGCTACACAACTGAACTGTTCACTGTTTTTTCACTACTGGCATTTTCTCAACTTGTCTCAGCTTCAACAGTGTTGCTGATTTTTTAGTTTCACATTTCATTTTCCTTGTTGATAAATCAACTATGCATTGACAGTCATGTTTTTGTGTTGATTGATCTTGTAATTTCAGAGCTTTTTTGTAGCATAAAAAAGTTTAATACATGTACAAAATTTGTGGTAATTATGATACTGAAATATTTCCATGAGCCATTTATTCTTTGTGGATGGACAGGACTGATTTATGTCAACTTCCACCAGCTGAGCTGTACATTTGGACTTTTTTGGGGCATTAATATATATTCGGTATTATTGTCAGCAGAAAGCTCATGGAACAGCTGTTTAGTTGGTTATAAAAAAAACCCCTGCAATTTGGTACACTCTGATCAACTATTGCAGTGGGACTGCCACATAATTCTATTTTGCATTAAAAATGAGTTTATTAAAGTCCAGAATATCTTCAATCCGTATTTCATACTGATTCTGTTTGATGTTTCTATTCACTTATTCCTCGTCATTTAATAGCTATTAATTTTCCCTTTTCTTTTTTCACTATTTAAGTGAAGCTACCTCTTCTCCTTTAATATGACCAAAAAGAAACTGTCTTAAACTCTTAGAGCAGTTAACTGTTTACATTTAGCTCTATCTGATTTCATCTGTAATAAGTATGACTTTTATTTTTAATTATGTCATGGCATAAACGGGAATCAGATACCCACAAACTACTCATTTCTGGAGGGGCAAGGCCAAGATGGTGGCTTGAATGCAGTAGGTTTTAGTTGCTTTGTGCTATTAGAAATGTTTTGACAGGATTTTACTAGAAAATATGCATTTTGTTTCAAGATCAAACTATATTAGTCAAAAATTAATAATTCAAAAGAAATCAGGCCTCTACTGAAAATTGGCTTCATTCCAAGTTGGACTTTCCTAGTAAACAAATGTTAAATAAATAAATAAATCCTGTGGAATCGAGCCCAACTAAGTGGAGGGCTTCACCCCCACACCCCCTAACTGTATATACCAACTCCAAGAATGCACTACAGTGGAGATAAGGGCAAGTTCTGTTGTTGGCCAACTACGTGTTTGGCCTTATTAAATTCAGCGAATCGTTTCGCTGATTAGGTTTCGATGTATAGGTGTTCACCAGAACTGCATTTTGGTGATGAAATATAGACCCCCTTAAAAGTAGATAATAGACTATACAAGAGGATGGCAAAAAACAGTTTGAACTTGTAAAACCTATGATCCAACAACAACGAGCTCATATAGGCAGTAGGATATACTACTGTGCTGGTAAATTAATAACAGATAAAGTTCTACCACAAGATCACAGGGTAGTGAGGGAAAGGAAGGGGATAAATCGAATACCATTATGGAAGAATCAAATAGAGAAAACTATAAAGCAATTAAGACAAGAAGTGCCACTGTTAGAAGATTATAGAAGAGGGAATAGATCAACAAAATTTCTAAGAAAAATAGATGTGATTAAAGCAATGCACAGTATTAGAACAGACTAGGCTCTATCATGCACATAAGCTAAAAATTTCAGCACAGGTGGAAAAACTTAGAAGATACACAGATAAATATAAGGGAAAAGTACAAAATAAGCAATTTATTGATGACCCAAAAAAGTTTTGCAGATAATTGGGAAATGAGGTAAAAGGAATTGAAAGACCACCAGAAAAACAGGAAGTAGATACATTTTGGAGAAGTATTTATGAAGATCTTGTCGCGGTGGTGGTGCTGCGGTAGCGTTGCCACCTCACAGTAAGACGCTGTCTGGTTCAATTCTCAGCTAGAGCATCTTCTGCGTAAAGACATGCGCGAATGGGTGTACCTTCATTGAAGGTTGTGCATCAGGGCTGGTAACTTGGCACGTAAAAATGAACTACCAATCATTAGCGGACCGGAGTTCTGCTGTGGTGACCCATAACCGGGAAAAGCCGAAAGACCCAACAACAACATTTATGAAGATCTTGTGGAACATAACAAAGATGCTAAATGAATAGTAGTAAAAGAAAGAATAAGAAGTTTAAAGGTACAGTATATGAAATAGGATGAAGTAACAGCCAGAGAGATTGAAACAAAGTTAAGAAAATCCTCTAACTGGAAACCCCCCAGGCCCAGATGCAGTACCTAACATTTGATTAAAAGTATTAACATCTTTGCACAAGGATTTAGCCATGAGTAAGAACTATTTATATGCACACCCGAACAGACACCACACTGGCTAACAACAGGCAAAACAATGCTCTTACTTAAGAGTGAACCTACAAGCTACCCTAAAAATTTTAGACCAATAACTTGCCTTCCAACGACATATAAACTATACAGGAAAACTGACATTGAGAGAGTTTATAGTCATTTAGAAGAAAACTCAATTATGGCAGTAAAACAAAAGGGCAATAAAAGAAAGTCATATGGAACAAAGGATCATTTATTTATTTATTTATTTGCAGTTGGTTTACCAGGATAGTCCATTGGGCCAAAAAGAACCCATTTTCAATGGAGTCCTGGGGAGAAAAGCTCCAAAACAAAGATTACAAAAAGATTACATTAGTTTACAATTACAATCATTTGCAGATTAGAGACAAATCTTTAAACAGTAGTAACAAAAAGATTTTGTTTAAAGTTATAGTGGAGAAATGTAAAAAGGGGTAGAATCTAAGTATGGCATGGATTGACTACAGAAAAGCATCTGATAGTATCGCACATTCATGGATAAAAGAGAGCTTAAAAATGTATAAGATATACCTTACACTGACTGACTACATTACAGTGACCAGAAAAAAAAAATGGCAGACCACTTTGCAATTAAGCCATGATAAAGGACAGATTATTATCCCAGGGATAAAAATTCAAAAGGGGATATTCCACAGTCACTCTCTGTCACTATTGCTGTTCTGCCTTGCCATTAATCCATTAAGATGTTTACTTAACAGCTTAGGCCATGGGTATAATTTGGCTCCTAGAAAACAACAAAGTCAAATGACTTATCACCTTCTCTTTGTCAATGATTTAAAACTATATAGCTCATCAGATGAGGAACTGAAAGCAGAGCTGCAGGTTGTCAAAACTCTTTCAGATGATATTAGAATGTCATTTGGTCTTGATAAATGTGCAAAAGCAACCTTTAAAGTAGGAAAACTGCAGCACCAGGAAAACATCAGTTTGGGACAAGAATGTGATATAAAAGAACTTGAGTAAGAGGGAGTGTATAAATACTTCGGAATTGATGAAGGATCAGCAATAAAACATGAACAAATGCACTTTAAAAGACTTAAATTAATCTTGAGAACAGCACTGACATCTAGGAATAAGATCCAAACTATAAATCAATTTACTCTTCCTGTCCTAACTTTACAGGTTTGGAGTGATTGACTGGCCCCAAAAAGTGTTAGATAGATTGGATATTAAAACAAGAAGGATGCTTCATGCTCACCAAATGATTTATAAAAATCAGTATATACCAAGATTATATATTCCCCATTCAGAAGGAGGGATGGCCCTCCTTAAAATTGATGACATGTATAGATCTGCAATTGCGGGACTCCAAATATATCTACCGACCTCACAAGATCCAAATGTAGTGAAAGTTTTGAAACATGAGGAGAATAAATCTAAGATGACTTCTCTGCTTAATTTAGCAGAAGCATATCGATGTCAAGCAGGAATGGAAATCAAACCAGAAGTAGATAAAAAACCAGGCAGCAACTGAATGCACCAAAAAACAAAAGAAAAAATATAAGGTGAAGGACCAGATGAGAAGGCAAGAAATGTGGAAAAAACATGAATATAGTTGCAAGTATAGAAAATTTGGGAAAATCCTTATGTTGATCAGGAACGAACATAGAAATGGTTAACAAGAGGTGAATGCAAACCAAGAAATGAAAGGTTAATATTGTCAGCCTAAGACAGTGGGCTATGTACATGCTGGCTTCTAAAGTCCATTGAACATGTGGGAGAAACAGGCAAATGTAAGTTTTGTAAAACCAAATTGGAAACAGTCACTTACCTTATTGCTGGTTGTGACACATGAATTGCAGAAGGACTGTATACTGAAAGGCATAATAATGTGGTAAGACTGTTGCACTGGGGATTGTGCAAACATTATGGTACTGAAGTGGCTGAAAAATACTGGAAACATGAGCCACAAAACATCATAAAAAATTAAGTTTATATCAGATGGGATCACTCATTACCAACAGTCCAAAAGATAGATGCTAGAAAACCAGATATAGTAGTCCAATAAAAGAAGACAAAAGTAGCTTTGATCATTGAAATTGCCACACCCAGTGACTACAGTGTCTTGCATACAAAGAGACACAAAGTCATAAAATATCAGGATCTGCAGGCCGAAACGAGAGCAATATGGAAGAAAGACACCTAGACAGTTCCAATAGTAGTAGGAGCAACGGGTCTTAGAAAAAAAGAAATTACAATCATATTTGGGTATGTTACCAATTCATGTAACTCCAAACAAACTGCAGATGGAGTCATTACTGGGCACATTCCAGGTGCTGTGAAGAGCACTATTGGCTGACATCAAAGATTGAAACAATACTAATTTCATGAACTTTAAGCCTACTTTGAGTTAGGAATGGGTTCCATTCCAGTCATGGTATTAGAAACCCAATAGAGTTGGAGAAATTAATAAAAAAGCAGTATAGAAACAAGTTTAAAAGACATTGAGGGAAGACTGTGTGAGCAAGAAAACCACACTGAACTTTTAGTTAAAAATGGCTACTGCATAATATGTATGAATAGAAAACTGGAAAAGAGGAAATAAGATAAGAATTTTTGGTGTGCCTATGAAAATGGAAGGAGAAAATGTGGTTAATTTCCTTACCAGATGAAGCTGAAAAAGTATTACACTTTCAGAATGACTTGTCATAGATCCCTCACAAAACCTCTGTTTATTGAAAGAGTCCCTGTAAGGATTATAATTGTCAAATTTATGTCAGATTTGGTTGAATAACATGTAATTAAACATGTAATTAAAACTCCTTGGGCAAACCCCTCTCTGAAAACTGGTAGCAGTTCTGTTATCAGAAATGATGACTTCTTACATAAAGTAATGAAAAAGGAAGGCATGCTAACCATTGGTAATTTCTAAACGTGGTATCATTTTTTTCACATTTGATTTACAGCAAAATTAAGAACCTTTCTTTCATAAAGAACAAGCATATTGCCTCTTTGGAAGATTCCCTTTCCTTTCTTAAATCTGAAAAGATTAGAAATTTTCAAGAAGAAGACGTGGACTGGCACTATACAAGCCTAAAGAGACAAGCAGAGCGAGACCTAGATGGAAGATCGTCTGTGCTAGCAGAATAACAAAAAGATTCATGAAAATGAAACAATACAATCTTCTTCTTCTTTCAGCTTTTCCCAGTTAGGGGTCACCACAGCGGTTCATCTATCCGCTCATGATTGACAGTGGACTTTTTATGGTGTCTAGTTGCCAGCCCAGTGCCCAACCTTCCACAGAAGGTACACACACACACACGCATGCATGCATGCATGGCTAGGGCCAATTTAGAGTGTCCAATCCACCGACAGCATGTCTTTGGGATGTGGGAGGAAACCGGAGCACCTGGAAGAAATCCACGTGACCACGGGGAGGACAAGCAGTCTCCGCACAGAAGGCACCCCAGCCGAGGATCGAACCAGAAAGCCTCTTGCTGTGAGGTGGTAATGCTAACTGCTGCACCACTGAATTAGTATATTTATCTAAATAAAGTACACTTTTTCTTTATTCAGTAAGATGTAGAACTTTAGAGACTTTACAATATACTCTATCTTTCTGGACTTCAGTGTGCCGTTATTATCTTCTGTGAGGATTTAAATTCCAAGTCTTGAGGAAAAAATATTATTCCTTTAAGTGGTTGGCTTAAATATAACATAACTTTTAAGCTGTACCCTTTATTCTCTAAGACAAAACTATGTATTTTGTATATTATCTGGTAAGCTCTACCCCAGGTAATTCTTCTCCTTGTTTTAACTTATTTTATTTATAAACATTAAGTTTATTTTGCAGGTGTATGCCACTTAATTAAGGACTATGACATATTTACTTGGCATTTTTAGGATAATCTGTCATGTAGAAAAATACTGTTTCACAGTAAATGGTATGCTTTCTCAAAATCCAGTATCACTGTCACAATACTGTTGTTTTAAGTTATCTGCATATTTAATATTCAAAACATCTCATTAATGTACATTCCCATAATTTGTTTTCTGTTAGTATAATTCTTTTTCTCTGGCTAAGGTTTAGCTTTCTCATTTGTTTAAGCAACAAAAATAGGTTTAGAATGTATTAAAAGTTAAAAAAAAAGCTGTGTAATCACCCTGTTACTTTTCATTGTAAAGTAAGAGGTGCTTCCTGTGTAGAGTTTCCTGTTTGATATATATTTAATCAGTGAAAGGACACAATGAGTTTACTTAATTTGTATGCTGGCTTTTGTTTAAGTGAATTCTCATCTAATGCCAATAAAATATGTATAGAAATTCAGTTGTAGAGATAAGTTGCACATTGGAAGAGTGAACAGATACAGTGTGAGATGAGAGAAAGATATGCAAGCAGATACAGCATGATTTGTTTTTCACAGCTTACTCATATGTAGCAGCATATCTACACATAATTATTGGCTTTTTTCTTTTTTTCACTCCCTCTTTCTCAATTTTAAATTACATGTTTTAACCCAGTTTTACAAAGCTTGTATTATCTATACAACTGACAATTGTCAGGACTTTTCTTGACAGACAGGAAAGTCTTATTTGGATTTTAACTGTGTTGCCAGAATGGCCTTTCATTTGAACTGATAACCTGGGATACGTGAAGTGTGACAAATAGCAGGTACTTAGACTGATAAAACTATTCACAGATGTCTGCTGTTTCCAAATGCAACAACCTTAACATTTAAAATCCAGATTACTTGCTTAGGCTCTACAGTTTAAAAACATGTATTGAAATAACAGATTTTTAACTGTGTTGTTGTTGTGTCTTTCGGCTTTTCCCAGTTAGGGGTTGCCACAGCAGAACTCCGGTTCGCTAATGATTGGCAGTAGATTTTTACGTGCCGACTTGCCGGGCCTGACGTACAACCTTCAATGAAGGAATGCCCATTCACGCATGTCGCCACACAGAAGACGCTCTAACTGAGAATCAGATGGGGCAACGTCTTACTGTGAGGTGACAATGCTACTACAACAGATTTTAACTGTGTAATATCATTAATACATATTAGCTATCACAAGAATATATATGCTTTACACATTCAGATATGTTATTAATGCAGTTTGACTGAAATCTCTCACATATTATGGTAATTGTTGCAGAATATGGAACTTAATAGTCTTAAAGCTAGTAATATGAATGTTAGAGAGAGTTTAAAGTCTGTCAATTAATGCAGCAAATTGAAGCTGTGAGCAGTTGATGAGATTTTGCTTGTGGTTTAATTTTTTGACTCTGTCAGCCTTCATCTGACTACTATGTGACCGAGCTGGTTACGTAACTAGTGTTTTGGGGGTTTTGGGAAACTGTGATAGTCTTCTAAATAGTTTGGCTGCATATCTAGTAACTACCTATGAACTGAAAGGTTAAATATACATCTATAAGGATAAAAAGTACTATATGATAACTACATGATAATAAGGTAGATTACATTAAAACATATTTTCTTTTTTTGTACAATATTTAGTTAAAGTGAACTGTTGACTGGCTGTATCTTGTAGTCCAAGGTTTGATTCCCCTAGCTTCCATCTGCCTATGTAACTCTGAGCAGGTTTCTTAACCAGACAGAGCTCTGAGGTTTTCCAGAAACTGGGGTAGTCTCCGAATAGTCTCCTTGGCTTCATACATTGTAACTACCTATTAACCTAAAGAGTAAATATATATTTAAATGAATGTATACTACTCTATGATGATAAAGGAGACACAATTAAAACTGATTCTGTTCTGTATAATGTTGTTAGTACATAGGTAAGGCATGCATCTTTATGTTTAAAGAATTCAGATGGTGATATTAGCAGACTGCTGCGTAAGTATCTTTAGCTTCACATAAATGGGGGGGGTGGGTGAGGGCTCCAGAAGTCAGAGTGTTAGGGAGTTTGAAGTCTGGAGGTTGATACAGTGGGTTGAAGCTGTGAACTGTTGATGGGCTGTGTCTTGTGGTCCAGTGCTTGATTCTCACGGCCTTCACCTGCCTACTGTGTAACTCTAAACAGGTTACCTAACTGCCATATGATGGTAGGAGAGATGAAATTTAAACTTTTTTTACTGTACAGTATTGTTGATATATATTGGTTGAAATAGAAGTGCGTATGCTTTGGGCATTCTGATGGGACTGTTGGAAGATTGCTGTACCACTGCCTTTAGCTTCGTGTAGATAGGTTCATAGGTGTATGCTAAGCTAACGACCACTAGGACTCGTATAAGCCAGGCCATGCAGCCCAAATGTAGCACACATATTTGATTTATATAGGTGGTGATTTATTGACTGCCTCTGTCCATCAGGGACATAGGAACTAGACTGGAGTAAATTTCCAATTACTCATTCATTGGTCCAAGTTGTGCTTAAAAAGGGATAGTGAGAGACTGTTTCACATAGCTGGGGAGCCTGTTCAGAGAATGTGAATTCTTTGAGAAACATATATGTCTCTCCAACATGTCCTATTTATGTCAGACAAAATTTAGGTATTTTAATCTAGTAGTTCTGATGCTGTCTGTTTTGTGGATGTGCAAAAGGTTGATCAAAACAGGGTACAGGAATGCCTTGTATGCCAGGCAAAGATAATTTCTCAGAAGTCTGTACGACACTGAGTAAAGAGACAGGGCTTTGAGACAATCCGTGTAGGACATTGTGTTTACTTCCTGTATTCTTTTTGAAAGGATCCTTTGTGGACATTCCAGTTATTGCATGTCTCTGGTCAGGTACATACCGAAGGGAGCATTATACTTTATGATGGGTCTGATGAGGGCAGAGTCCAGTGGTATGATGACCTCTCTGGATCTAGATGCCATGTCCTTGATTATAAGTTGAACAGCATATAAAGAATTTCTTACAACCTTGGACACATGCTGGTCGAAGCTTAGGTTGCTATCTACATGAGTTCCCAGATCTCTGACTAGTGGGGTCTATATTATAAGACCAAGCATTCACAACCGGGAACACCTAAATAGTGACACATAAATGCTGAACTCTGAAAATAGCGAAGGACGTAAACATCGAAATCCGGAACGCTGAACGCATTTCCAACAACAGCAGCACCATACAGGTAAGTAAAACCTACATAAACAAACTTCATTAAACACACTTTTGCAGGGGGGCAAGTCCCCCTCTACCACCCATGTGAGAGGCTGCACCCCCACACCCCCCCTACTTAAATATACCAATGCCGAGATCGCACTTCAGTGGGGAAAAGGATATATTTCATCTTCCCCATGATCACCCTTTTGGCCATGGAAATACGTTCAGTGTTCTGGATTTCGATGTTGACGTCCTTCACTATTGTCTGAGTTCAGCATTTATGTGTCGCTGTTTAGGTGTTCGCGGTTGTGAATGTTCAGTCTTATAATACAGACCCGACTAGTGAATCAACTTTGAAGGGTGTTTTATTGTTGACATGGTTATCCAGGTTGGTAATCCTCCTAAAAGGCACTATAATGCATTTCTTAGTAGGTAATGGTTAGTCATGGGTCTGGATGTCAGAGAAAATGGCCTGTGTCTTTACTTGTGGAATTTCAGCAGTCCAGAGAAGGTTGGTAATGGTGGTGAGGAGAGTTTGAAGTATGAAGGCTGATGTAGGGCATTGAAGCTGGCAATGTTGATGGGCTGTTTTTGAAGGTCCAGGCATTGGTTCCCACAGCCTTCGTCTGCTACTGATTGACTCTGAGCAGGTAGCTTAGCTGGAAAGTGCTCTGTTGTTTTTTTTGAGGGCGGTGGGGGGTGTTGAGGGGTTAGTCTCTGCAGTGGTCTCACTGAGTATGTACCTCGTTAATAGCTATTAAACTGAAGATTAATCTAGATTTAAATGGACACAAATGAATTCATGACAATGGGCATTAAAAGAGATTCTTTTCATTTTTGACAATTGTAATGTGTTTTTTTTTATAATATATGTAACCTGTATACAGCATTTATTTGATAGTATAAGTGGGTTTATTAGAGTAAAAAAATTTGAAGGATAGTTTCAATGGGGTTGCTATTCAAACAAAGAAGCTTAAGTTCCATGAAGGGAATTTGTTTACTTGTAGTTTTCTTAACTTTATTATTGTTAACATTTTGTGTCTGTGTCAAATAAAATGAGTTTTCAGTTATTAGTTTTCATTTTGTCTTCATAAGCCACCATTCTAAGAATCTGGGTTAACAATGTGCATATGACTGATATAAGGGGTCTTCTTTTAAATGTGTTTCTTTAAATGTAAATTGCCTCAACAATGGTAATAAGAGAGATAACTTGTTTAAATATTTAAAATGCATAAAACACAAGTGGCTTTTTACAAGAAACTCATTTATTGCAAGATGATATCAGCTTAAATATGAAGAAATATACAGTACTTACAAATTCTAGCTTTAACCAATACATTAGGGGTAGAGCAATCCGGGTCTATATTATAAGCACGAACGTTTACTTACCCGAACGCCTAAACATCGACACATCTTCATCGAACCGTGAAAACATCGATTGTCCAGAAGCACAAAATCAGAAACGTTGAATCATCATGATTGACCCTTCTGCAGTATAGCTCCATAAGGTAAGTGTGCAATAGTTACGGATCTTAGGGTTAGGGTGCAGGTTAAGGTAAGTGCATAGATGGTAATGTATGTTAGATTTAGTGTAGGGTTAGAAGTAGGGTTTTAAGTGTATGTGTGTGGATTATTTAGTTTGTTTGGGTTTAGCTTTTTAAGGTAAGTGTGCAATAGTTACGGACCTTAGGGTTAGGGTGTGAGTTAAGTTAAGTGCATACATGGTGGTGTATGCAAGAGTTAGTGTAGGATTAGAAGTAGGGTTTTGTTTAATGTATGTATGTGGTTTATTTAGTTTGTTTGTTTAGGTAGTATGTAGCGGGCAGTGGGGTGGGACAACTATGACAGTTCGACTTTTAGAATTTTGTGGTGTAGGGCGTTCTGTGTATTTGCGGTTTGCGGAATACGTGTCAACGTTTAGGTATTCAGGTAAGTAAACATTCGTGTTTATAATATAGACCCGAGCAATCCTTTGGAAAAATTCTGTTTTAATGCCGAGAGTTATTGACTTATACAGTGATGATAATGAGATGATATGTATGGTCATTACTAGAAATAAAAAGAGCATTAATCTTAACAAATGTGTACTTAATTCCATGACTTGGAGCTAAATTCATTAGGAAATACCTGGAAATTTTAACCACAAATATGACTGAATATATAATAATGATAGGAAACATTAATTGTACATTTAAGAAAAAAATATAGTGATACAGTTAATAAACCTAGAATTTCAGCATCAGCTACGTCTTTAGTGAATTTTACTAACAATCTGATAGATAATATTTTTTTTAATCAAATTCTTTGTTAAACACTCATTACTTTTTATTTTTTGGTACACAGTCAAAATTGATAAGATATACATTTCCAGTTATTTGCTTTCTAAAATAGAAGAGGTAATCATGATAATTTGTCCTTTATGAGATTATAATTTCTTATGCTGTAATGATAAATCCAATAAATTTGGCTTCTTTTAGTAGACTGCCAGCTTAACAAAGTAGAATGGTTTCAAATCGTGTTTTGTAACAGAAATACAGCAATTGTTAGATAATAACAACAATAATAATAATAATAATAATCATAATAATAATAATAATAATCATAATAATAATGAAGTTTCTAATGAGATTCTGTGGGATTCCATGAAAGCATACTTATATGACAAAGTGTTTACTTTGTATTACAAGAAGAGAAAATAGTTGGACAAAGACTTATTGGAATTTCAAGAAAAGACAGACAACGTTAAAAACACAAAAGGAGAAAAAGATCTTTTCCCGGAAATGAAAAAAAAATGCAAAGTTTTGGAAGATCCTGCATCATAAGGTTTACATCAGCTTTGAAAAGGTTCAGCTGTATTTGTATTCTCTAACTCCTAAAGGCTTATACAAGTTAGGTCTTTAGAATCAAAATAATATCAAGAACTAATCACACCAATAGTATATCTGTCCCTGGCACTAATAGGAAATATACGGATGTGAAACGGATTCTGGACTGTTTAAAAGTACTATGAAAAAATATTAATGCGCAAAAGCATAGAAAATGAACAAAAAATTTATTATAACTAGGGGCATATAAAATTATTTTTGGAGCAAACAAGAAAAATAGAAGAAAATGTTTCTGTAACTATGAAGGAGCAGATTAAAATGTTGAAGGAAAATAAAGACCCAGGTAGTGGCGGTACCATGGCTAAATTATGTAAAATATTACCTCACAACGTTTTATCTATTTTGCAGACAGTATACAAATAATTTAAAACTATGTTTAGCATACCTCTGTCATGGAAATATGTAATAATTTCTCCCTTATTAAAACAGGATCCTTCTCTGTGTTCTTCTGTTACTGAGTGTTGATTGCAAAACTAATAGATTATATAACAGTAAACAAAAACTATCTATAATTAGCCTGGATCTAGATAAAGCCTCGACTCAATAAACTGGTTTTATTTAACAGAAGTGTTAGAAATGTACAAATTTCCAAGTAATTTATATTTCTTATTAATTGTCTTTATCAGAATTCATCCTGATATGTTAAACTAGGATCTTTTATTTCTCAGTCAATAAGGATAAGCAAGGAGACAAGATAGTGGTGTCCCTTGTCTTTTTTTATTATTTACTTTGTTGAGTAAGCGACTACCCAATTACATAATACTTAAGTTTATGGGTAATTTCTAGGTTAGTTGCCCTCGAAGGCCATTTTAAGCCAAGCCAGTTTCCCTTTTGGTGCATGAGTTAACCTATTCCATTTGGTGTTGGATTGGCCTTATCCATCCCATGTTCAGTAATTATATACTACCCCTTGTGAGAATAACCAAGATCATACCATAGATAAATTAAGAGGATCCATGCATGGGATAAAACATTTAGGAGCTGCTTCTGTTCATTAGTTGTACAGGGGCAGACGTGGTAAAATGTATATTATTCATCCAGAGATCAAAGCTGTATTTGAATATGGACAGGAATGAGTTTTATTTTATGTGGATGGTGAGTCTGTTCAACAGCAATGGTATCCTTTTTGAGATATACCTGTCCCTCCAAACAAATCTGTTAACATTACAGAAGACGCTTATATCCCTGCATGTAACAAAGATGGTAGTATTTAAATAAAGTATCAATATACTTCTACAGTTCAGTTATTTGACAATAATACTGGTAACAATATGTAATTGATCCTTCACTAATAAATATAACAGAATCATTAAAATATTTTGAATTTGAGTGTAAAGTTCAATTAGAGTAAAACAAAAACCTTGTTAATTAATAACAATTTCAATTATTTGATGAAAACTGTAGAATATATATGTGTGTGGTACCTTTAAGAAATATTTCTAAATACTTCTAAAGACTGAACATGCATATAAATACCAGACACGTGCTAACTTCAGTGCCATTTTGAGAGAGAAGCCAGAGAGTGAACATGAATGAGAAATAGTCAGTCTGTAAGTCTATTTTAGTTAGTTATTTACCTAATTTCCTGATGTGTTTGTACATAATAAAGCTGTTTGAACATAACCCACGCTGGTCTGTCTATTCCTTCCTGACAAGCGAGACGAATGACATGGTATCAGAACCGGGATACCAGAGACTGCTTTTCAGAGATACGAGGTGCAGAAGCAACTATAAAGGCAGAGTAAGAATAATGACAGCAAAATAAAGAACAGAAACAAGTTAAAGGTAATGAAAACTTGCACAGATGCTTATTTTGTTAAAAGAGGTAGAACGGAGCATTACAAGGGCACAAAAAGCATTACTAAGCAAACAAATAGCACAGAAATGTTTATTAAGCAAACAAAAGGCATAAAAAGTTTAACTAAGCAAAATATTCAAAGTTAAAATGTTTGATAAAATGTTTGCCAGAAAAGTACATAAGAAGTTCAGAGTTACCTTAGAAATGCTAAACGAGCATGTTTAGAACAAAACAAGCACAAGAAAAGAGATTACATGGGTAAACCAAACATAATAAAGGGCAAAAAGGGCATATTAAGCATAAACACAACAAGGCAACTCTATGTTTTTTGGCAAATTACAGTGTTTTGGCATAAACAGTTATTTCGCATTAACTAAAACTCTACATGGCATAACCACAGTTATTCGAAGCATCGTGAAGTGTGTAAAAGTGCTTACAATGTGTGTTTATTACTGTGCATTTATTCTGAAGAGTTTATTGTGTGCAAAGTGCAACTATTTCATGAGGTGCAGTTAATATACAGCCATTTCAAAAGAGTTTCTTGTGCTGGGTCTATCTGCTTGCAAAGGGGGCCTTTCATTACAGACTGTTTCTTGCACTGTTAAGAATTACTTAGCAAAGTACACCCATTTTGGAAGTGTTTCAGTGTGCTGTGCAACATGCAGCTACTTCAAAGTGTTTCTCACTCTACGCTTCTTCTGCTGCCCGGTTTACTAGCTATGTGCATTTACTTTGAAATGTTTTTTAAAATAACTGACTTTACAGTACAGTAATTCTGAAAGTATTACAGTGCCCAAGAAAGTAATTTTGCAAAAGTGTTTTGCAGAATTCCGTTATTCAAAAGTATTTCGCAGAGTTCCCTTACTCAAAAGTATTTCGCAGAGTTCAAGTACTCAAAAGGCTTATTGTGCTATTGGGCATAGTTACAAGTACTGGCATAAATTTCTGGCATATATGTATACATATATATATATATATATATATATATGTGTGTGTGTATATATATATATATATATATATATATATATATATATATATATATATATATATGTGTGTGTGTGTGTGTGTGTGTGTGTTCATACACTTACAAGTGGACTTGGAGTGCATTGTGTTTCACTATAAGTTGCTGGCATGACAGACAGATTTCAAAAGCCCTCACCACTTGTATTTGATCAGAATATTGCAGCGGATTGGAAAATGTTTAAGCAAGAGTATGATATTTTTATAGAAACAGCTTATTCAGATAAGGAGGCATGCACCAAGGTATTCATTTTGCTAAACCTAGCTGGGTCAGAAGCCATTGATAGGGAGCATTAATTTGTGTATGCACCAGCAGTGTATGCAGGCGAAGGTGAAAATCACCATACTGTTATTCAGGCTGAATCAAGGGGATCCTGAGTGTTTGAAGTATAAATTCAGAGAAATGTGTAACCCCAAGACCAATTTTGCATTAGAGAAGCATTTGTTTTACACAAGAGACCAAAGGTCAGGAGAAACATTTGCAGCTCGCATTAGTAACTTGAAAAACAATGGCTAAACTTGCATGGTTGGTGAACTAAAAGATGAGTTAATAAAGGACATGCTTGTGTGTGGTATCAGTAATGCTGCTGTGAGAAAGATTTTGCTTTGGGACAGAGAGTTGATGTTGAGCAAATCTATTGAGATTTGTCAGATTCATGAGGTTACAGAAAGGCACACAAGTATGCTTGCAACTGATAAGAGCATGGTTTCAACAGGCTCCAGAGCAAACGTAGACTAAGCATAGTATGCTGATATTTTCACTGACAAGCTAGGCAAGATTCCAGTTGTGTACTCTATGAAATTAGACCCAGAGGTCAGTCCAGTGGTCAGACTGGCAAGAAGAATCTCAGTAGCGATGCAGAACAAAGTTAAAGCCCAGTTGGATAAAATGGTGCAACAGGGTGTAATTTGTCCCGTTACAGAACCAACTGAATGGGTATTTTCTATAGTAGCATCTCACAAAAAATGCTTAGATGAAATCAGAATATGTAGCGACCCATGAGACTTGAATAAGGCATTGAAAAGACCTCATCATCCCATGCAAACAATCGAAGAAGTCACAGCTGTAATACCAAATGCCACTGTATTTTCCACCTTGGGTGCAAAGAGTTCATTTTGGCAAGTAATTCTTGATCTCAAATCTTCACTACTGACTACATTCAGTATCCCATTTGGAATATATAGATTTCTCAGGATGCCATTTGGAATAAATTCTGCAAGTGAAGTCTTCCAACATGCAGTGGAACAGATCTTTTCAAGTTATCCCTGTGCCATAATGACAGAAACCTCAAGAAAGTTTTGTACAGAGCATGTGAAGTGAATTTAAAGCTCAATCCTCTAAAGTGCAAATTCAGACTACCAGAAGTCACATATGTAGGTCATTTGTTTACTAGTACCGGGTTGCGACCACACCCATCTATGCAAGCAGCTATTCTTGAGATGCCCACTCCAGATAATGTTCAAACTCTACAGCATTTTCTTGGTATGGTTAACTATTTGGGCAAGTTCATACAATATTTCAGTGAATTTACAGCACCTTTGAGAGAGCTAACATGCAAGGATCTTGTATGGTCATGGCTAGAACAGCACTAGAGCATTTGATGATCTTAAACAGAAAATTGACAGCCCACCTACACTAGGGTACTATGATGTCAATAGACCAGTTTCGCTTTCCTGTGACACCTCAAAGTTTGGTCTAGGAGCAGTTCTTCTTCAAGAGGGTAGACCAGTAGCATATGCATCTAGGACTCTTACCCAAACTGAAATGCAATATGCTCAGATCGAGAACAAACTTTTGGCAATTGTGTGTGCATGTTCCAAGTTTCATGATTATATTTATGGTCGAGATATCCAGATTGAAACTGATCATCAACCTCTAGTTACTATCTTAAAGAAGCCTATGCATTCCACTCCAGCAGGCTTGCAAAGAATGATGCTTAAATTACAAAAGTACAACTTCAAAATGGTCTATACAAAAGGAAGACTTCTTTATCTGGCTGATACCTTATCCAGAGTGCCCAGAAATACAACATAACAACTTGAAGCAGAATATTTTGACTTTGATGTCATGGAAGTGCATAATTTTTTGACAACAATACTTAATGAACTGAGAGATCATATAAAGACTGATCCTGTTTTGCAAATGCTCAAACACTACATCCAGGTAGGATGGCCGTCAAAGCAATCTGGTGTACTGCCTGAGGTACAACCTTATTTTCCTTACAGAGATGAGTTGGTAATTGAAGATGACATTATTTACACAGGTCCTAAAGTTTTTGTTTCTGCTTCCTTACAATATAAATATATCCAGATTTTGCATCATTGTCATCCAGGGTTCTAATCTACTAAAAGAACGGTCATAGGACTGGTTATTTGGCCTTCTCTACCAAAAGACATTGACAAAGTACTTTCTATTTGTTCAGTATGCAATAGTACTAGACCGCATTTGCAAAAAGAACCACTTCAGCTAGATCAGGTTCCTGAACTTCCTTGGTCAACAGTTGCCACTGACATATTCCAGTGGTTCATCTACTCCATCCTGACAAGACAAGTGAGATGAACGACAAAAACTAATAGCGAATTTAAATGGGATAATGCAATAATTATTTAGGGCCTACAGTTACATGCAATTGTAAAGAAATTACAATAATACATTATAAAATATTTTGACAATGTAAAAAAAACAATAAATGGAATAAATTATTCTTTTTATACAAAATGTTTTATTTTATCAACATGCTTATTTTACCCAAAATATTATTCAGATTCATTCTTTAGTCCCTTCTAAATAACACATTAAACAATTTAACAACATTTGTTTGAATTTCTTATGGCACCCCAACAAAAATAGAATAGCTTTCGGACAGTATATAAGAGAAAAGAAGGATGGTGGAATATGATTTATTGATCTAAATTCTCAGGCTACAGCTTCAGTTATTAGAACAGAAGCTTTGATGTTAGATTCTGAATACTCAGACAATTTGAAAAAACTGGTAACAATAGACAACACTGATTCTTCACTAATCAATGTAACATAATCCTAAAAATAATTTAAATTGTCAGGTATAAAGTTCAATCAGAATAAAACTTTTGCCTTGTTAATTAATAACATTTTTAATTATTTGATGGAAACTAATCATGACCATTTATGGGATAATGAGATTAAATATTTAGGGGTTACAATTACATGCAATTATAAAGAAATAGCATGACTACATTATAAAACTATGTTTAATAATATAAAAAATAATTGGAATAAATTATACTTTTTATGGGAGTAAATTATTCTTTTTTATGGAAGTAATGTTTATTTTATCAAAATGCTTAGTTTTCCCAAAATATTATTCAGACACCTTCTTTATTCCTTTCAAAAGAACACATTAAACAATTTAGTAATGTTTGTTTGAAGTGATTATGGCACGCCAACAAAAATAGAATAGCTTTGAGGTATCATATAAAAGAATGGAAGGATGGTGGAATATGATTTCCTGATCTAGAAACTCATGCCATAGCTTCAGTTATTAGAACAACAGCATTGTTGTTGTTAAATTCTGAATAATAATCAATGGGAAAATGCATAACACTATTTAGTTAAATAAATAAAACATATCACTGTGCAACATATACAAATCTTGAATAGTAATAATAATAATGTAAAGTGGCTGTTCAATAAATATTTACTTAAATACACCAATGATCTGGTGGGTTTTAGTTGTATAAGCAACATAGTAAAACATTTTGAAATTTTGAATACAAATAAAATGAAAAAAAATGCATGGAATTTCACATTATTCACTATTGCATTTATAAAAGAATGTATAAAGAGTATGAACTTACACAAAATGCTAAGCTTAAAAATTAGACAATGGACTTTTTGGAATCCAATGTTAAGAAAGAGTAAAGTGCTTAACACGGCCCTTTAAAGGGTAAATATGACTTGTATATGGAAAACTGGATTATCATACAAATCAGTAGATAAAAATGTTAGATATAATTAAATAACCATATCTACTCATTATTAATTTTCTAAACAATTTCAAAGCAAGTGGTGTGATAGGATGATCTTATTTATCAAAATGTATATAAAATAATGACTGTAAATTTCATATCAGAGATAACTATTGTGTTTGTGCTGTCCAAATGAATGTCTTTAACTACAATAGACTAAAAATACTTTAATATCCTTAGGAAAAAAATACATCATCTTTATTTTTGAGATTATTCTCTCAGAATTTTTTGCACAGATAATTTATCATTCCCCATAAAATTGAAATTATGTACAAAAAGGAAAATATTGTTTTTTGGAGTGAGTGCAAATCTTTAAAATAAACTGGCAGCATGTAGCTTATGAATGCTACCAGGTTTTGTGCAAAAAAAAAAATTAAACCAGTCGTGCAAGCATTGTGGCCTAATAAATTAATTTTGAGTTAACATTGGGGGGTGCTAAATACTGTAATCCTGGATTTGTACCAAAGTCTCAGTACTTACTTTTCTATAGCATATTAATAGTAATCAGTGAAATGACTGCAAAGATTTGGAAAATGAGATTGTGCTTTCACGTACATAATTTATAAATACTACCACTGTTGTGTTTCATATAGAAATATCTACTATTAAGGTAAAAAAAAACACATTATTATAATTACTGGATAAAGATGAATTCATTAAAATAGAATATCATTTGATACTCTATGATCAGTTTAAGGCTATTTAATGAATTTTAGTAACATACATAACACATCTGATGTAGATACTTGTGTGAATGGTTTTGATTTATTGTGTTTGATCCTGTATATAAAATTTCAATAAAATGTTTAAAAAAATCTACATATTTTTTGCAGCATCTTATAAGCTGATATGGTATTTTAATTGACTTCAAGAAGTTGCCTGTATTATCTGCTGGAAGAGACTGCAGCTCAAATCATATAAAATAGCAGTGAAAAAATCACAGCTTATATTTTCTGATTTTACTCCACACCTCCAGTTTTTCTATTTCTTAAAGTCAGATTAAACTCGTTATAAGTCTTACTCACCGAATTCCGTGATTACTTTCTCAGTCAAACTACCAAATATTTGATATGCTAAGGTTCACAAATGCACATAGTCTTTTTCTCAACCTTTGTATTGATATATCTTTGTTTTTTTTTTTTTTTTTTTGCTGTTATAGCCAAAATAGTACCAGACATGTCCAGATAAAAAAAAAACAGAGATAGATTTTACATCCTTTTCAGGTCTTGTCAAGCATATCAGTACATCATTTTATTTTATTTTATTTTATTTATTTATTTATTTATTCTCTGTTGACTATTAGTCCAGCTAAGTTTATGGCCTCTTTTCAGGAGAGACCTGAGATGGTTTTTATACTACTAAGGGAAATTTGGCCAGGGCATAGGGGAATTTCCCCTAATCTTTCTGAAAGGTTCCGAGGGATCATTACATCCAAATGAACTACCACCAACTCTAGCAGATGGGGCCTTGGTATAACATCTCATACAAAGGACGACACACTCAGAAGGAGTGTTGCCACTTATGCTGCACTGGAGTGTCAGTTTTTGATCTACCTGTTGCAGGTATAGAAACCACAGCCTCCTGCACCAAAGGTGAGTGTGTTACCTAATGCTCCTCTGACATCACCAAATACAAATATTTTTACATCACTTCCCTCTGGTTGTATATTCTTAAAATAAAATTTCGTATGATTGCAGCCAGTAGTTCTAAGTATAGTGGAAATAAAACCTGTGACAGGAGGTACATCTGGTGTGTTCCCTACAATAGTTTAAGGTGGTTCAAAGTATCACTAAGTGTCTTTACTGAGAAATTGAATCAGAGTATATTACTACCATCTAGTCAAAAATTATTTCTTAAATTCAAATGCATTTAAAGTTTTCCTCAAGTAGTACCCATTCTGCAGTATCCCATTCTTTAACCAAGCACATTTTTACTAACTTGTCATTATGCCACACTGCGGCCCTCATTACTAGCCTCATCTTTAATATATTGCCAGAGGTCTGCCACCCACAAACTCACACTAATTATTTTCAAATAATGCTGGTTTAATGTTTGCTAATCTCATCGCGGTAACAAATATAAATAGCATGCATTCATAATTAATTATGGATACTTGTCTTTAGAAGGAGACAGGGCTGGCCTTTGGTCACCTGGTGCCCTAGACAAAATGGCTCCACAGCACCTGGTGCCCCCATCCTGGTCTAGGTCTACCTACACCATTCAGATTACTGTTTTTCTTTAGTTTTCTCAAAGTTTCGCTTACTCTCCAATTTTTCCTGTCTTCATTCAACACATTTTAAAGAAACCATTTCCTTACTACAAAAATATAAACAGATACTGGAAATGTGCCCCTGCTATAGCAATGTCTTAGGTGACCGCCTAGATGGCCAATGCCTAAGGCCAGCACTGGGAAGAGACCAAACTGAGATCTGTATCACCTTTTGAAAAAAAATCATTAATATAGCCTGCTTTCATGATTAAGGTATCACTGTCTTTATAAGAACGTCACTGATCACTCCCATAAGCTAGGGAACCACCTTGTCTTTATTGTGTTTCTGTATTTCTCTGGGTAGGCCATCACTGCCCAGAGTTTTTCTTTTATTATTTCTCACATTCCTCAGCTGTCAGAATAAGCATAAATTCACTGGCATTACTTTTTGTACCCTTACTTCACACAGGTATTCCTATATTTCTTTCTCATATTCCACATATTTAATCTCTGCAGTGTATAATTCTTAAACAAAGAAGCAAAGAGGTGTAATGCTGTCTGTTTGACAACAGCAAGTACTTCAATGGCTTGAAAAGCTGGTAAAATACTTTGTGCTCCAATACTTTTCTTCCTGTAACTGGTAGTACATGGTGCAGATAAAGTTTCATATAATACCAACAGTCATTATGTATTCTTGACATGGACATCTACATTTCACCTCTCAAGTTTAACTATTGAGGTGAATTTCTTATCAGCCATGTCTCAGACATGTAATATGCAGGTTATGATTTGATACCTGATAATAATCATCTGTTTTCTAGATATGTGAAGCTTGGAATCTGATCTTATAATCTGTCCACACTCCTGAGAGCTACAGAATATTTTACTGTTCTGCTTACAGAATGCTTCTGTTATAGCTTGTAATATGTATAAATCCACATTTATTTTTATTGTTAGTTCTGACATTTGTAATTTCCAAGGCAGACCTGAAAATAGTCTGCTTGCGTCAGTGGTCTACCATAGTCAACACATTTAAATAAATAAATAAACGTTGCTTATACCAGTCTGAAAAACTCCTCTTGTAATAAATAGGAAACCTCAAGTGACACTCAAAATTAAGGGACACATTAGATCATAAGTGACACTCAAAAGGAGCATGGTTAAATATCACACTGGAACATGTAAAATAATTTTACTGTAAAATATACATGCTCTGTCAATATATATTATCAGTTGTAGAATTTGAGCTATTATTTCTCTGAATGATATGTTAAATATGACCCTAAGCTATTAATAAAGCATCACACAGATCCAGCGCTGTTGAATAATCTCCATATATCTCCCTAGTGTGGGGACTTAAAGGGACCTTGGGCCACATCTCACATCCCTGATACTTGTCACAACACTGCAGTCTTTTGTGCATATAGTTATCCCTTACTGAAAGGCAACTATCTTATTCATTGTCTGCCAACCCATATATGACAGTCCTGATGAAAAGTATACATAGAAACTAGTAAAGCTGGTTCCACCTAGGAAACTTTTAATACCCACATATTTGTTGTCCGGGAATGTTTGGCTGAGCTTGTGCCCTTTTTCAGCAGAGGCCTGGGGAGAAAAGCTCCACAAAGTATTGCATACACCATAAAAATGTTTACAAACAATACAGTATGCATGAGTTAATATAAACATGCATTATAATGCTTGGATTGCCACTTGTAGCATGAGAGTTTAAAGGCGTTATTTACAAAAAAGGCAATAAAACAATGTTAGAGTCATTCATCTCCAATACACAAGGAGCTCACCATATAGAGGGGGAGTAATGACAATTAACTCAGAGTTTAAGATAAGAGTACAGAAGTGCTGTACATCAAATCTTAGTTCTTACAGGCAGCAGCATGTACATCAGTAATCAGAAGCAGAGGGGAAGTTGTTAGAGAGAGGAGGTGATAGAAAAAGTGAAGTATTGAGATAAAAAAAGGGGGTGGCTATGGGTAAAAGGGAAAATTAGAGATTTTTTTGTTTCATTTGTAAATAAGAGAGGAGTGAAGTAGTAGTTAGAATCAAGTGAAATCTGAGAAAGGGGAGTAAGGTAAGTGGGAAAAGAAGGGAGGGAGGTAAATATGAGCAGTGGAGAAATTAAGTGAAAAAGGGAGTTAGAATTCTGTAGCGAGAATTACATTTGAATTGAGAAGGGGATGTATGCAAAGAGGGTCAGGTGATTAAGTTCACGGTAATTGTGAGCAGGAGCAAGTCTAGGTATTTGTAAAGTGGACTTTTAGGGTGATTTTAAATGAGTTGGGCTGTGTAATAGATCTGATTGTTAAAGGTAGCTTATTCCAGTGGATAGAGGGAAGATAGTTGTAGAGGGTTTCACCAACTGATTTTTTTAGGTTTATAGATGTCAAGGAAATTTTGGTTGGTGCTTCTAAGTTGAGGTAGTAATGTAAGATGTTGGAAATGTTATGGCAGAAGGATGTTTTTTAGAGGATGGAGTGGATAATATTAAATAGTTGATTTGACCCGCGGTGGAGGTGCTGCAGTAGCGTTGTCGCCTCACAGTAAGACGCTGTCCGGTTCGATTCTCAGCTAGAGCGTCTTCTGCGTGGAGACATACGTGAATGGGCATACCTTTGTTCAAGGTTGTGCATCAGGGCTGGTAACTTGGCACATAAAAATCAACTTCCAATCATTAGCAGACCGGAGTTCTGCTGTGGCGACCCCTAACCGGGAAAAGCCGAAAGACGCAACAAAAAAGAAAAGAAGTTGATTGGGGAACTCAAGCCAGTTCAGTGTATTCAAGGCCAGGCAGTGATGGGATTTAGGTTGTCTTGGCACCAAATCTAGCAATTTTGTGATGTGTATTTTCCATCTTATTCAGTAGTGTTGCCTGTAGGTTAGTGAGGATTTGGGAGCCATAGAAGAGACAAGGTATGAGGTAAGTAAGAGAGAGTAACCGTCTTGCCTCTGGTGTGAGATATGTTTTGTTACGGTACAGTAAGCCAAGCTTCTGGCTAGTATTTTTGATAAACTAAAGTTAGACCTTCATATAAATTACTGTATCATCAGTTATGACCTCTATTAGTTTGGTATGGGATTCAACATTGATGGTGGTGTTGTCTAACGAAGTGATAGTGAAGGCTGAGGTGTTATGAGAGTGATTAAGGCAGAAATAGAGGTAGTTTAGTTTTCTTAGCATTGAGTATTACTGGTTATTGGTTAGCCAGGTCTCAATATTTGTAAAGTTTGCTGGGTTTTTGAAAAGCAGGTCTGAGAAATAATCAGAGGAGGTGATGACTGTAGAATTGTCTGCATATCTATCAATGTTTCTTCTTTTGCAAGGATACATATTACCAAAGTAAAAGGAACTCTGTTCTCTTGTCCTTCTAGGACTCTGAAGATATGATGGTAATACCCTTAAAGAACATTTTATGATCAGCTTCATGAAAATGTTTCTTCTTCAGTGCCACAGCCCATAGAAGAAACTGTTTCAAATATGTCATAATTCCTTTTGCCTTTAAATGATCAGCCCAAGAACATTTCTTGTAAACAGTTTCATACAATATATAAGATAAAAGTAACCCTTTTACACTATCCTTTTATGATTATCCACAATTTTATCATACTCCTGGCTTATGGGTAACCATGTTTGCAGATTACTGTAATTTGGGTGTTATTTGCTCTTCAACTGGCTAACAGTTTCTCTCCCTTTTTTAATTTCTTCAAGTCTTTTCGGTTTCTAATACTGTGACAAGAATGGACCCCATTCCTTAGTCAAAGCCACAGCCCATAAAAACAACTGTTTCAACTGTTTCTTTCTCTTTTTTAATTTCTCCAAATCTTTTGGGTTTCTAATACTATGATGGGAATGGACCCCATTCCTAAGTCAAAGTACATTTACAGTTCATGAAATTAGTATTGTTTTAGTCTTTGATGACAGCCAAAAGTGCTCTTCGCAGCACCCGCAGTGTGCCCAGTAATGACTCCTTCTGCAATTTGTTTGTGGTTACATAGATTGGTAACCTATCTAAATATGATTATACATTCTTTTTTATAAGCCCCATTGCTCCTACTACTGTTGGAACTGTAAGAGTATCTTTCTTCCACATTGCTCTTATTTCTGCTTGCAGATCCTGATATTTTGTGAATTTGTGTCTCTGTGTACACAAGACACTGTAGACACAGGGTGTGGTGATTTCAATGAGTCTTTCCACATTGCTCTTGTTTCTGCCTGCAGATCCTGATATTTTATAACTTTGTTTCTCTTTGTATGCAAGACACTGTAGTCAGAGGGTGTGGCAATTTCAATTTGTCTTCTTTTCTTGGATCACTATATCCAGTTTTGTAGCATCTATCTTTTGAACTGCAGGAAATGGGTGATCCCATGTGATACAAACTTCACCATCTTCTATGATGCTTTGTGCCTCATGTTTCCAGTGTTTTTCAGCCACTGCAATACCATAATGTTTTCACAATCCCCAGTGCAACAGTTTTGCCACATTATTATGCCTTTCAGTATACAGTCTTTCAGCCATTAGTATGTCGTAACCAGCAACAAGGTGTGTGGCTGTTTCCAATTTGGTTTTACAAAACCTACATTTGTCTGTTTCTCCCACATGTTCAATGGACTTTGTAAACCAATGTGTATGTAACCCACTATCTTGGGCCACCAATATTAACCTTTCATCTCTTGGTTTAAATTTACCTCGCCTCAACTATGCCTGCGTTCATTCCTGATCAACATGAGGTTCTTCCAGAAGTTTTCTATACTTGCAACTATATTTATGTTTTTTCCACATTTCTTGCCTTTTCATCTGGTCCTTCTCCTTATATTCTTTATTTTGTTTTTTGGCACATTCAGTTGCTGCCTGATTTTTATCCACTTCTGGTTTGAGTTCCATTCCTGTTTGATGCCGATATGCTTCTGCTAAATTAAGCAGAGAAGTCATCTTAGATTTATTCTCCTCATGTTTCAAAACTTTCAGTATGTTTGGGTTTTGTAAGGTCACCAGATATGTGTGAAGTCCCACAATTGCAGATCTATACATATAATCAATTTCAAGGAGGCCCATCCCTCCTTCAGAATGGGGAATATATAATCTTGGTATGCACTGATTTGTATAAATCATTTGTTGAGCATGGAGCATCCTTCTTGTTTTCCTATCTAATCTATCCAACACATTTTGGGGCCAGTCGATCACTCCAAACCTGTAAGTTAGGACAGGAAGAGCAAATTGGTTTATAGCTTGAATTTTGTCCTAGATGTCATTGCTATTTTCAGGATTAATTTAAGTCTTCTGAAATATTCTTTACTAAGTTTTCTGAAATATTCTTTATTCGCATTTGTTCGTGTTTTATTGTTGATTCTTCATCAATTCCCAAATATTTATACACTCCCTCTTACTCAAGTTCTTTTATATCACATTCTTGTCCTGAAGTGATGTTTTCCTGTCGTTGCAGTTTTCCTGCTTTAAAGGTTGCTTTTGCATATTTATCAAGACCAAATGACATTCTTGTATCATCTGAAAAAGTTTTGCCAACTTGCAGTTGTGTTTTCAGTTCCTCATCTGATGAGCCATACAGTTTTAAATAACCAACAAAGAGAAGATGAGAAATCTTTACACTTTGTTGTTTTCTAGGAGCCAAATTATAGCCATGGCCTAAGCTGTTAAATTGACAGCTTAATGGGTTAAGGGCAAGGCAGAATAGCAGTGGTGACAAAGAGTCACCCTAAAATATCCCCCTTTGAATTTTTATCCCCGGGATAATAATTTGTCCTTTATCATGGCTTAATTGCAAAGGGGTCTGCTGCTGTTTCATGGTCACTGTAATATAGTCAGTTAATGTAGGGTGTATCTTATACATTTTTAAGCATGCTTTTTTGTAGTCAATCCATGCCATACTTAGATTATTCCCCTTTTTACAGTTCTCCATTATGAATTTATTTAACAACAAATGATCCTGTGTCCCATGTCTTTCTTTCATTGCCCTTTTGTTCTACTGCCATAATTGATTTTTCTTCTCGGTGACTATAAACTGTGTCAGCATCAATTCCCATGTATAATTTATACATCCTCGGAAGGCAAGTTATTGGTCTATAATTTGTAGGGTAGCTTGCAGGTTCACTCTTAAGTAGGAGCATTGTTTTTCCTGTCGTTAACCAGGTTGGTGTCTGTTCAGGTTATGCATATAAATAGTTCTTACTCATGGCTAAATCTTCGTGCAAAGATGTTAATGCTTTCAGCCAAAAATTAGGTACTGCATCTGGGCCTGGGGTTTTCTATTTAGAGGCTTTTCTTAACTTTGTTTCAATCTCTCTGGCTGTTATTTCATCCCATTTCATATCCTGTACATTTGAACCTCTTATTCGTTCTTTAACTTACCCACGGTGATGGTGCTGCGGCAGCATTGTCCCCTCACAGTAAGACGCTGTCCGGTTCGATTCTCAGCTAGAGCGTCTTCTGCATGGAGATATGCCTGAATGGGCCTACCTTCGTTGAAGGTTGTGCATCAGGGCTGGTAACTCGGCACGTAAAAATCAATTACCAATCATTAGCGGACTGGAGTTCCGCTGTGGCGACCCCTAACTGGGAAAAGCTGAAAGATGCAAACAATTCTTTCTTTAACTTCTTCTATCCATTTAGCATCTTTGTTATGTTCCACAGGATCTTCGTAAATACTTCTCCAAAATGTATCTATTTCTTCTTTTTTGGTGGTATTTCAATTTCTTTTACCTTATTTCCAAATTCTCTATATAACTATTTTGGATCATCAATAAATTGCTTATTTTGTACTTTTCCTTTATATTTATCTTTGTATCTTCTAAGTCTTTCCACCTGTGCTGAAATTAGTGCATGATAGATCCTGGTCTGTTCTAATACTTAGCATTGCTTTTATCACATCTATTTTTCTTAGTATTTTTGTTGATCTGTTCCCTCTTCTATAGTCTTCTAACAGTGACACTTCTTGTCTTAACTGCTTCATAGTTTTCTGTATTTGATATTTCCATGATGATATTCGATTTCTCCCCTTCCTTTCCCTCACTACACATTGTTCTTGTGGTAGAACTTTATCAGTTATTAATTTAGCTGCACAGTAATATATCCTGTTTACTTCAGTTATATTTCCTGGATCTATATGAATAATCCTAATTACTGTGTTCATTTGTTTATCAGACTTCTGACTTTTGGGGTTTTATTAACCTTCTGCAGTCTATTTCTTTCATTGATCTTGCTATATCTGCCCATGTCTATTAAATCAAGCAACTCTTCTCTTAGCTCATTTTCTTCCAAACTGAGGGCACATCCCTTGTTTTCCGATTCCTGCAGGCATTCTATAGAAGATTCTATAGCATTGTCTTGTGGCACATTCTCTTCAAATTCATCCTGTGCCATCCATTGCTCAATCATTTGGGAACCCACTGGCCTATCACTCCTCAACGTTAACTGCATCAGAGTTTCCACAGTCCTGTTCCTTCCTTTGTTGCCCAGCTTCAACTGAACTTTTATACTGGTTTCCTATGGAAGGCTCCAAATTTTCTTCATATGGCACCTGACCAATTGCTTCCTGTTCTACAGATTTCCTCTTAGTTTGGATATCCATTACTCTATCCTGTTGTGGTGCTTTCTGAATTAGATTTTCTACATTGAAACCTTCACTTTGCAGGTACTCCATGACCTCAGTTTCTATTCCTTTAACTTCTCCATTACTAATCTCCTTTTCTACTTTTCCTTTTTGTCTTCTTATTTTTTTTGCATTGTAAAGTTTTCCATGTCTGGATTCCTTTGCCTGTATTTCTCTTCAAATATCTTTGGTGCTGCTCTTTTTGTATTGATTAGTTTTGCTTTCTCCTTTGCATAAATATTGCACCATATTAAATATATTTTTCTTTTCCATGTCCATATGTCTTCTTCAGATGTTTCCTGATCTTCCTGTTTCTCCCTACTTTGGGGACTCACTCCATCCTGTGTAATGTAACCTGTGTTAGGCCTTCTATATCAAATCCTTTACTTCACAGGCATTCCATAATTTCACCTTCTATTTTTTTAACTTCTGCTTTACTAATCTTTTTCTACATTCTATCTTTGTGATATTATTTTTTTATTGTGAAATTTTCTATATCCAGATGCCTTTCCCTGTTTTTCTCTTAGAATATCTTTGGGTCTGCCTTCTTTACATTGATTAATTTGGTTTTCTCCTTTGCATAAATATTGCACCATATCAAATATCTCTTTCATTCCCATGTCCATATATCTTTTTTATACTTTTCAAATATATCTTGGTTTTGTTGTTTACATTTTCACACTTCCTCAGATGCTTCTTTTTCCAAAAAGATCAAGGTTTCTTGATCTATATACTGTTCTTCACAAATCTGTTGTATTAATGAGCACAAATTAATTTCATATGAATCTTCTAACAGTTTTTCTTGCAGAAGTATTTTTCTTTCCTCTAATTTCTCTCTTAATCATTTTGTGTATAGTGTGTCTAGAAATTCTGGGTTTTTTGTAAATAGCAACAATACTTAATATCTTTCTTATCCTCAGTAGTCCACTTTATCATCTTTATGGCTCTTCTTTGGCTTATCAGTTTTTGTGATTTTTGATCTTTCTCTTATATGGGTTAGACCATGTTAACAATTGGTGCAAGGACAATGATCTCAAACTAAATGTAAAAAAATGTAGCATAGTTCCTTTTGGTAAACAAAGCAGTTTCACTTACCATATAGTTGATGTATCCTTCCAAGCAGGCACTGTTTTAAGGGATCCAGACACTCTTGTTGATAATGATAATTACTTATCATTTAACCATCATGTCTCCACAGCAGTTCAGAAGGCCTCTTATCTGGCTATCTCATTTCCAAAGATATCTGCACTACATTCAATAATTCTTCTTTATCTGTATCTTATCAGATCCATTATTGAATATAATCCACCTTCTGAGATGTATTTGTCTAAACATATCACACAACTTGAGAGACCTCAGAGATTCATAAATAAAAAATATTTAGTTATCATGAGAGACTGGAAGCCATTTTTCTGTGCTCAGTTTCTTACAGACTTCTCCACGGAGATCTGCTTCTAGCCTTTCAGGCCATGAAAGATCCAAACCTATATCACCTCCTTATTCCTTCACAGAACTGATGGCACATCAAATACTCAGTTAAAGGCACTAAACCTTCAACAACAGATAAATGACATGTTGGCGTGATAAATTCATATCCCAATTTATCCTTAGCTTTGGAACAAACCTCCACTACATGTAATGCAGTGCAGTACTCTTGCCAGCTTCAATGTAAATGTAGATAATTGGATGGGAAACCTCATATTCTCCCCTGATCTATCTTGTTTGCCCTCCTTGAGGCTAGATGGTACTTTTGAATAGGTTTTTTGCTAGACTTGTAATAGTCTGCAGACTGATTGTCTAGTACTTACATGTCAATGTAACTTTCTTTGGGGACATCTACCAAGTAATCAACTAATTTCCCTTATAATTTAGCATTTTGTAGTCCCATTGTTTGCAGTCTTTCAGTTCCTTTGTTATTTTCATCATCAATGTCAAGCAAGATCTTTCAGAAACTGATTCATTAACTTCTTTGAGGTAAACACCAGCTCATAGCCTGTGTACAAAAACTTTTTTGTTGGCGTGATCAGAATGACATGCTTCTGTTTAGAGCATCATTTAAAAAAGTTAAGTATTATAGCAATAACTGATGACGTCTGTGTGGTATATTGCAATTTACCCATGGTTGGCATGGTTTAAACATGAGGGCAAAACAGGAGTGATTAAATAAAGCCAACCGTGGGTAAATTTCAATATACCACAACCACGGAGTCGGTTATTGCCATTATACAATTACATTATTTAAGAAAAAAATACTTATTTTTTTAAATAATGTCTTTGTATAACAGCGCATTACTGTTCTTCCATGGCTGGTTGGTATACTGCTTCCTTGTGTTGATGTACTGCGCATGCATATGGGACTTGCGTTCCCATGCATACCCAGTACATCAGTGCTTGAGAAAGTAAGCAATGGAGAAAAGAAGATCTCCATTGCTCTGCTTTTCCTTTCTTTTTTTTTTTTAATTAAAAAAAATAAAAGGTTCAGGAAGTTTAGGGTAGAACAGAGACAGAATGGAGAAAATACAAAGGAAATCAGGTACGTGTCTTTAGTTTTAAACAACGTACCTGATTTCCCTTGTATTTTCTGCATGGTGTCTCTCTCGTATGTCCGGAGTCCGGACTACAAATTTTGTTTATATTTTTGTTGAAAAAAGTTAAAATTAAAGAATATACCAACAGAAAAATGTCCAGGCAACCGGACTTTTTTTCTGTTGGTATATACAATGGGCACGATGGTTGGGCTGGCCAATCAATGTGCTCGTTTTAGGTTCATAGGTTCATACTAGGCTATCTGCCCTAGGGCATTTATAAGCCTAGCCAGAGTGTGTTTGGCTTTCGCCACCCATTTTAAATTAATTTTGCTATGCCTTTTTTTGAGGTTAGTATACTGTGCCTCTGTCTAACAGTGACACAGAAGTGATAGCCGGGTTAAACCTACGATCTCCCATCCACTCATCAAGATTCCTCTTGAAGAGAGTCAATGTGGGACTCTGCCTAACCTGGACTGGGATTTTATTCCAGAGTGAAGGGAGCCTCTGGGTTATGAATCTGTCCCTCCAGCATGTCTTATTTATTTCAGTGCTGAGGTTCAAGTCTCTCGAGCGTGTAGCTCGATGGGATTTGGATTTTCTGAGGTGCAGCATGTCCATTAATTCCGGGCTGGACATGGCTTTATACGTCAGGCACAGATCGCCTCTGAGCAGGCGGTATGCCACTGAGTAGAGCTGGAGTTTCTTTAACCGGGCAGCATATGGCATCTGTTTGAGCCCTTTGATCCTCCTGGTGAGGTACTTTTGGGGTCTTTCCAGTTGCTGCAGGTGTCTGGTAAGGTACATCCCAAAAGGGGCATTGTACTCAATTATGGGCCTGATGAGGGATGAGTAAAGAGGTACGATGACCTCCCTGATCTAGATGTGAATCCCTTCATGATTAGGTGGGCTATATAAAATGTTTTTCTAACCACTTTGGCCACGTGGTTGTCAAATGAGAGATTGCTATCAACTTGGGTCCCCAGGTCCCTAATGACTTCTTCTGTACTTAATGGATTACCACCTATGTGGTAATTTGTGGGCACTTTGTTTTTGCCAAAGGGGATGACTATACACTTTTTGGCATTTAGCTTGAGGCCATGGCTCTGGCACCAGTTGTCTGTTTCTATGAGGCCCTTTTGGAGGATGCTTGTGTCGGCTGGAGAGTTGATTATGGCGCCCAGTTTGCAGTCATCTGCAAACTTGGTCAGCCACAGTCCTTCTGTGTTGGCCTGTACCACCAAGAAATATATACTGAACAAGAGAGGTCCCAGGACTGAGCCTTGTGGGATGCCACTTGTAACTGGTTTGGAGTCTGACATGGCTCCAGCAATTCTAACCATGTGGGTTCTGACCTTGAGCCAGTTTGCAACCCATCTAGTGACATAGGGGTTTATATTTAAGCTGGTGAGCTTATCTATAATGCCCAAGTGGGGTATTGTATCGAAGGCTTTTGCAAGGTCCAGGTAGGCTGTGTGGACCACCTTCCCCTCGTCAATGGCCTTGGTGACTGTTTCAAAGAAATTGACCAGGTTTAAGAGGCAGGATCTGCCCTTAACAAAGCCAAACTGGGTAGGATCCAGTGTCTGTAGGTCCCCAATATCTTTATTTATGAGGTCCATGATGATCCTTTCCATAGCTTTGCAGACCAAGCTAGTCAGGCTTATGAGGCGATAGCTTCCAGGATCCGTTGAGGCACCACCTTTGTGGAGAGGGACCACTGTTGCTATACGCCACTCTTTGGGTACATATCCTGTAGTAAGGCTAAGACTGAACAGTAGTTTTATGTTTGGGTTTAGCTCTTCTTGGAGTTCATGTAGGACGCAGCCCGGGACACCATCTGGTCCCATTGATGCTGTGCTTTTTGCTTTGGAGAGGGCGGCTCTTACCTGAGCATCTGAGATGTCAGGGGGGCAGCACTCTGTTGGGATAGATATTTGCCCTTTTGGTGGGGAGAGGGGGGAGAAGTTTGCACTGAACCTGTCAGCTAGGATGTTGGCAATGTCTGTGGGCTCGGTGTATTTTTTGTCATTTTGGACTAATTCTGAGCATATCTGGGAATTCCCACCCAGGTTCCTAACATAACTAAAGAAAGCCTTGTGATTATCCTTAGTGTCCTGTGCAATTTTTCTCTCGAAGCTGGCCTTAGACGATTTTATGAGTGCCCGTAGTGTTTTGCTAATACTGATCAGAGATGCCTTCGCTTTTTTAGAATGTTAATGGCCAGTCATTGTATAATAGACATTTTGTAACATGCTGTACTTTTTGCTTGTTTTGATGTAGCCCATGTACTGTAAAATATTCAGCTTTTAAACACTTAATGTTGAACTGAGTTAAACTTGGTGCACACACTGGATACTCAAACAGTAACTACAACTCTGCATGGAAATTTGTAATAGAATCTGAGGTCAAGCCTGTTTTATACTGGCCATCAACTAGCTTAAATAAGTTGTTCCATCTGATCTGTGGCATGGTACAGCCCTGGTCTTTTTCCCAAGTAAGTCTAAAACCATCTGCTGTCCTTTCTTTTGTGGTGGCTAGACATTTGTCAACAGTGCTGAGGATACCCTTCTTCGAGTTTGTTGTTTCTGCGTTGTATTACCTAGGTAACCACTCTGGGTGATCTTCCACTGCTGATGAAGTGTTTTTAAAAGCAGTGAGCTTTTCAGTCAACAGTGCATAGTTATCACCTTCCTCATTACCCAGACCAAAGGAGGTTCTAAAATCTTCGAATTCTATAACTGACTTACCAGAAGTTGTTCCAAATATATGGAGGGGAGGGGGTTAATGTTCCTGATCCTCCCCACAATGCATAAATCATTGGGACCCCAGTTTTTGGTATCTGCTATACGAGAGTCAGTTCTGTTAGTCAATGCATGACAACATGAAAACATCCATTTCACTTGATGCATTATCTGGGTAGATAATCCAAGCAATGGAATGTGGGAACAGCCATATGAGTTAAAGGTTAGCCTAAATCCCCCTTTTATATCATTGAGCTGTGATAGCATAATATTGTTTCATCCATTAGTGGAACTGAGAGAGATGAACAACTGAAACTATTTCAGCCTACCCGCACCTTGATACAGCTCTCATTTCGAAAGCCTAAGCCCCCTAGTCATGTGGAAAGAGTTAACATATCTCAATTTACTCTTGGTTTAATCTGTCCCCAAATCAAATTTTGTATCTTACATGTTAACTGCTTAAGGTCCTCTGGAGGAGGAGAGAGTGGTACACCTAGCGCATAATAAATCAATAATGGGAGAATAAACCAGTTTATACCAAACACGTTTTGCAGAGTATCTAGGCAAATCCCTTCCCATCTCTTCATAGGGTCATAAGAGATTGCTAGGCTAATGGCTTAAGAGCCCTTACAAGCCTAGCCAATGTAACCCAGTTTTACCAAATATATGGCCCCTAGGTGCAAGAGAATAGCATGGATTTGTGCCTGTGATTTGTGTAACTTACAGCTTGCCCCTGTCTTATAAGGGACATAGGCATTACCACATGTGTGAATTTGTGATTCTCCAACCATTGATCCAAACTGCATTTGAACAGGATCAGGGAAGTGCTCTGCTTAATGTGAAAAGGAAGCCTGTTCCAAAGAAGGTGCAATCTCTGAGACACATATCTCTCTCTTCAGCATATTTTATTCGAGTTGCTGACTAAGTTTAGATTCCTAGATCAGGAGACCATCATGCTGTTTGACTTGTGGATGTGTAGCAGCTCCATCAGGGCTGGATTTGTGATTGACTTGTAGGCCAAGTCTAGGTCATTCCTTAATAGTCAGTAGAAGACAGAGTAAGGGGATAGGACTTCTAGTCTATCTGCATAGGACATGTTGTTTACACCCTGTATTTTCTTTGTAAGGAACATCTGAAGTCACTCCAGCTGCTGTAAGTGCCTAGTCCAGTACATGCCAAATGGTGCATTGTACTCGACTATTGGTCTAATGAGGGCTGAGTACAGTAGGACTATAATTTCCTTGGATCTGGATACCATACCTTTACTTATAAGTTGTGCCACATAGAAGAACTTCCTCACCACTGTGGACAAATGGCAGTCGGAAAAGCTCAGGCTACTATCTATATGTGTACTGAGGTCTGTCACCTCTGAGTCTACTCTTAGGGGTGTGCTATTGATGCTGCAATTTGCAGGGGTCTTTGACTCCCCAAAGAGTAGGATAATGCATTTTTTCACATTTAGTTTTAGGCCATAGTTCTGGCACCAATCATCTGTCTGATCTAGACCCTCCTGAAGAATATCTACATCACTGAGGGATTTAGTGATTGCCCCCAGCTTGCAGTCATCAGCAAACTCTGTCATTCAGGGGCCTTCCACATTAGCCTTGACTTCAGAGAAGTATATTCCAAACAGGAGTGGCTCTAACACTGAGCCCTCTGGCACACCACTAGTAACTGACCTCTTGATAGATTTGGACTCCTCCACTTTAACCATATGTGTCCTGTCCATGAGCCATTTGGCTATCCATCTGGTGACATAGGAATTTTTGCCAAGTTTTATAAGTTTATTTATAATACCTGCATGACTAATTGTGTCAAATGCTTTGGCCAGGTCTAGGTAGGTAGTATGCACTGTTTTACCATAATTCATGGCCTTGGTGACTTTCTCAAAGAAATACAGCAGATTTGGTAGGCATGATTTGCCCTTGACAAAGCCAAATTGGGTGGGTTCCAGTGTGTGGAGATTTCCTATGTCATTATTTATCACGTCCATGATTATTTTTTTCCAAGGCCTTACATTATAAGACTAGTCAAACATATGAGTCTGTGGTTTCTCTGATCAGGTGATGGTCCCCCTTTATGCAGAGGGATAAATGTGTCTCACAATAGAGTCTCCTATGACTAGAATATTGGGTTGTGGAGTGTTTTGCATTATGGGCTTGGTAGCGAAGACACAATGAGATGTGGCTTTATGTACTGTGGTGGGAATTGTCTTGTTTGTGTTCATGCAGAGTTTCTGACAAGTGTGCCGGATATGCCTTTGAGATTTGGATAAGTAACATGTGATCACCTCCACATGCATGGGTCTATGTGTGTGGTCTATTGCTGGTGTGGTTAGTGATGTATGGGAGTCACTGACAACCTGTTTGTTGCTTTTTGTGTCTGTATGTGAGAGTCTAGCCTCCAGTGTCAATGTGTAACTGCATCTCTCACATGGTGTATTTGTCTGTTTGAGAATTAAGTGGTTATCAGTGTACATAAGGCAATTGTAACATTGCCTCAGGATGCTCACGTCCACCAAGCTGGATGTAGATATAGCAGGAAAGTGCCCATCCATTATTGTACGTCCTAATGTGTAGTTAAAAGGATAGGAGTGGAGAGTGTTTTAACCAGATGAGGGAATGGTACTTACTTGGTGTAATCTGCAGATAACCTAACCAGCTATGCTGCCTAGTGCCAAACTAGATGCTTTCTGAGCAGAAATAGTCCTGAGT